>NC_133617.1:743976028-744261028 GCF_048593235.1 Sminthopsis crassicaudata | reverse complement strand
AAGAGAATGAGGAGGGATTAGGGAGAGAGATAATGAATCATGTTTTATATGTATTGAGTTTAAAATGTCTACTGGACATCCATTTTGACATGTCTCAGAGGGGGCTGGAGATACAAGATACAACTAAAGTCTTGGTAGCTGGCGAGATTGCCACTGACATAGTATAGTGGGAGAAGAGAAGAAGGCTCAGGACAGAGCCCTGTGGAGCACCCACCATTAGACGGAGAGATCCAGCAAAGGAGACAGAGGAGTGCACGGAGAGGTCAGAAGACAGCTAGAGAGAGAGCAGGGTCCTGAAAACCCAGAGGGAAGAGGCCATCAAGGAGGAATGATCCACAATGTCAAAGGCCGCAGAGATGTCGAGGAGAATGAGGCAGGCCAGTGGACTTGGCAGCTAAGAGATGATGGGTCACATTGGAAAACGTAGTTCCGGTGGAGTGATGGGGTCAGAAGATTAGACTGCAAGGGATCTGGAAGAGAGTGAGAGAAGCGAAGGTGGAAAGATCTGTTGCAGAAGGCAGACAGTAAGCATGGACTCACTGAGTTTTTGCCCTGCCTTGCCCAGGGCTGAGAAATCCCAGATGTTTCTCCTCTCCCTCAGAAGTGACTCACTGAGTTATCCCCCAAGTGTGTGACAACTACAGAGTGATGACCCAAAAGGCTGAGGCTGAGGCTGGTGCAGTCATCCACGGGCTCCTCTTCTCCACATGGAGAGGCAGCTGGAAGCAGTTTCAGAATGGCTCCTCCTGCTCCACTGCCTTCACATTACTTCCATCCCACGTCATCCTGACACTCAGGAATACAGGCTTGACAATGTCTTTACATGGGGAAACACCCCTGGAAGCACTCTGAATAGGCAGCTGTTCACATCCCATGTTGACAAGGAAACCGAGGCCTGCCAGGGTAAGTAACTTGGCCAGGATCACCCAGGAAGGAAGTGACAGAGTCAGTATTTGAATTCAAGTCCTAAACTCCAAGTGCACTACACTGTCACTGAACCATACTATGTCTCCAGTCATCGTGGAGGGGGCAGTTCTGATAGTGTGGCAAGGAAGGGTTGGAGCCAAAGTCTAAGGGATGAGGAGAAAGTCGTTGATAAGTCAGTAGTTGTGAAGACCAAGTTAGCACCCTGAATACCTTAGAATTAGCCGGAATCAGGATAAGCAAAAGTCCTTGGTCTTTCTTCTTGGTCTTTAGGGGTAGAAGTGAATTGGAAGGACGCAGGATCTCCCCCACCTCTCCTTTCCTTCTCCCCCGCCAAAGTCCCTCAGGCTTTTCTTCCTCCACCCCCTAATCCTTCCCATAATTCTCTGTATACACCAAAAGATCAAGTCAGCACAGAATAGTGGGCAGAGCCATTCTCCAAGCATATTCTAATAGAGTGTTGTCCCTTCGGTAATTAGCCTTAAGTACTCCGTTGTCCAAGTGCATCTGCTCAGAGTTTCAGCCCTTTACAAGTAGTGACTCATTTTTTATACTTCAAAGAAGCTTTAATTTCATGAAACAAATCCATAGTGTGAAAGAAGTGCTTCCTGTGTGCCCAGACTCTCAATGAAATAAAAGCTTGGAAAACCCAAGCATTGCCTCCATAAACTGAACCATGGAGCTTAGCAGTCGTGGCGATGAAGGGTGGGCTCGGAGCGTGTCCTCTTGAAGGGGTGTAGAGTGGGTTTGTGGAGGGGATAGGGGACATTGGAGCAGGAGGTAGTGGAGAAGGAGTGGATGAAAATGCAATGGTGATGGGATAATTGGAAGACCAAGATTCTAGATGGACTGAGTAGGAGGGGACAAAATGCCTAGGAAGTTTGGGGGACAAAGGACTCATCACAATAATGGGGAGCACTTAGGGAGGACTTAATGTGGCAAAGTATTTCATTTGACCTTGATTTTATCCATTATTCCCCCCAGTTTTATGGATGTCACAAGCTGCTAAATGTCTGAGGTCAGATCTGAGTCTAACAATCCTTCCACAGTCTGGCTGCCCTCGAGAAGCTTACAATCTAATGAAGAGAAAAGATGAAAAGAAGGATTTTTCTACCCAGGTTTCTTTTCCATTAATTCAATTAAATTCAAAAGGCATTTGTTAAACACCTATCATGGAGCAGAACTTGGGAATACAAATAAAAAATTGGTTGTCCTTACTCTTAGGGGGCTCTCATAATTCTGGGGAGTGTGATATGTTTGCACATATCAGATATATACAAAATAAATACAATCATTTTTGTGGGTAGCATTTTTTTTTGTGGGGAATTAGAAAAGGCCTCGTGAAGGAGCCATCGTTGGCACTTGACGAGCCGGAGGTGAGCAGGGAGGACATTCAGGGAGAGGGAAAGTCTGGGCAAAATCACAGAGGTTGAAGATGGAATGTTATCTATGGGAAAATGGTGAGTAGGGCAGTTGTCTGGCACGTAGCCTGTGTGAGATGGGTAATGGGGTTGGACAGGCAGTCTGGGACTGGTCTATGAAGGGCTTTAGAAGGGCGTTTTATCTTTTTTTTTTTTTTTTTTTTTTTTTTGCTGAGGCAATGGGGGTTAAGTGACTTGCCCAGGATCACACAGCTAGGAAGTGTTCAGGGAAAAGTGACACAATGGAAGTTATGCAATGTCAGTTGCTAGTGGGTAGTCATTCCTCCTCAATCCACCCTCAGACTAGAGACTGAGTGAGACCTGTAGGGCCAGAATTAAAGGGTCCTCAGCCACCCATGACCCTAAGATTCTCCCAGAGGAAAAAACGGGTTGGCCAATACTCTCTCTGCCCCCCTGGTGTTGAGGTAGAACACGTTATTTTAGGTTATCAGTCCATTTTATTCCAATAAATAAGATGCTTTTAAAAACCCTGAAAATAGCTATAATAGGATCATATATTCTCTATACATCTCAATTGGCTTTGTCACTTTAAAGTAATAGCTAGCATAATATATTGTTTTAAAGATGATAGAAAATGCTTTATGAGTATTATCTCATTTCATCCTCACGACAAGCCTGGGAAGTAGGTTCTATTATTACCTCCCCTTTTCCCATGAGGTAATAGAGGCTACTTCACTCAAGTGGTTCTTAGGCATCTTATCACTATCCAGATCACTGTCTTTTGAAAGTTACTTAGTCGATCAATGTCTTTCCTAAAAGACGCCTCACTAGAGAAGAACAAGATGCTCTTGATCTCATGATTCTTACCAACAAGGAGAAGCTGATGGCTGGATTGAAATGATTGGAACTTGTGAAGAAAGTGACCATACCATCTCAGCCTTTATAATCCAGTTGGTTATCATTTGATTTATTTTTCAGGAAAGCAGATTTCAAAGGAGCTTTTGTAATCCAGTTGGTTATATCAGAGAACAGATTTCAAAGGGTTGAGAGAAAGAGTAGATAGGGCCCCATGAACTAAAATTCTGTGGGAAAAAACAACTTAGGAGCAAAAGAAAGTTCTCAAGGATGAAATTGTGAAGAACCAAAAAGAAACAATTTTGATGAAGAAAAGGGGACATTGTTCAAAGAACTTGATAGAGATACACAGGGAGCTCGTATTTTTTTAAAAAAAGTTTAAAAGATGAAAGAAAGGACAGATGATTGATAGAGAATGAATCCCAAAGCTGGAATAGTCTTGTAAGAAGAGTCTCAGAGATTTCTGTAGTTGTTCTCTCCTCTTCAACCCCTGTCCTCATTCCATTTCTCTGGCTATTCTTTCACGCACCCATCCTCATAGTTTGAGGATTCTATATGAGATGGTGACTGTCCATTTCCTCTTACTTGTTTCTTTAAAATTCACAGAATTAATTCTACATGTTACTTTAAAAATTGCTTTTTATTTTCAAAATATACTCAAAAATAGTTTTCAACATTCATCCTAGCAAAATTTTGTGTTCCCAGTTTTTTTCTCTTTCCCTTCCCTCTATTCCCTCCCCAAATAACAAGTAATTAAAGAGGTGCAATTCTTCTATACATATTTCCACATTTATCATGCAGTACAAGAAAAATCAGATCAAAAAAGAAAACAATGAGAAAGGAAAAAAACAAGCAAACAACAAAAAAGGTGAAAATATTATGTTGTGATTCACATTCAGTTCCCACAGTCCTCTTTCTGGATTACATGTTATTTTAAAAACTTTTCTGTTTCTCCGTGCTTCCTTCTGTTCTTTTCTGTGTATTTAAAAAAATCCACATTCCTCCCACCCCCCCCACAATCATATGGCTCTCCCCCCTGCCTCCCTCCATTCCCCAAGAAAATAAAAAGAAAAAAAACTTACTTTGGAATAAATGAGCATAGGAAAGCTAAATATGCAAAATGGCCATATTGAACTATGTATAACTTCTCCTCACCCTGTATTCTTCACATCTCTGGCAAGAAGGGGGGAACCTGATTTCTCACAGGTCTTTTAGAAACATGGCCAATCATTACATTGCTCAATTATTAAATATTTCAAAGTTATTTTTCTTTACTATGTTATTGTCCTTGGATAAATTGTTTTTCTGGTTCAAGTTACTTTTCTTTCTGTCAATTCATACTACCCAGGATGTTCTGAAATAGTTTCTTTTAGCATTTGTTAGTACAATATTTTTTTACATTCATATCCCATATTTTGTTCAACAGTTTTATAATCTAAAGCCACCTTCTTTTATTTTTGTAATTTTTTATTTTTCCCTCCCCTTTTAATTCCCATTTCAGGATGAGGAAGTTATTTTGTTTGTGTTTTTGTTTTGTTTTGTTTTGTTTTTTTGTTTGTGACCATTTTTTTTTCAGTATTACCTTTCTTATCTTCCCTTCTTACCCTCATTTTCCTATCCCCTAATTTAGCATATGTTGTATTCTACACTATCTATTTATGTATATTTGCAGGTTCAACTTTCTTTTGTTTATTTAATATAAGTGAGGGTCATGATTTCCCCCACATTGTGCATCCTAATAGGAGAAAAGAAAAGTTTTCTATTTTATTCAACATTTCTCATTTTTATTAGCAATTGCCACATTTTATTTTCTTGGGACAGAAGGAATAAATACTTTAATAGTTTCTGGCTGCTTGTATTACCTTTTTTTTTAATGCATAGGACCTCTGGATTGTGAATATGACATTTTCGAGACTTCCATTTAAGATTCCTTTCAGGGACTGATGGTTCTTTCTGTTTTGGCTTTACCCTTTAGTTCTAATAGTTCCAATTTCAATAGGCTCCCTATTAAAATCCTGTTGGGCATTTAAAAACTCTTACAATATAGTCCCTTTTATTTGATTATTTAATCCATTCACATCAAATCAGGAGAATTATATTTTTATTTTCCTCCACTTGTGCCTATTTCTTCCAAATTTTTCTTTTCATCTTTTTCTGAAAACAAAACAAAACAAAACCTTACTTTGTTTCTTCACTTTGGCTTAATGTACTTTCAGGGGATCCTATTCCTGCCATAACTCTTCAGCTTACACTCAACATTGCCCTCCCTATGTTGGATTGCCTGTTTGGAGTTTTAGAGTTTGGGAGATTTGAGTTTTGCTTGACTTACCAATTCTTTTTTCTTTCTTTGATTTTTCCTTCGTTTCCCTTTTCAAAGAGTTGAATAAAATCACTTTACCTGTGATTCCCCTTCAATTTTTTTTGTTAGATTTTTTTTTCTCACTTTCTTTGGAAATTGGCTCTTCTACCAATTTTAGGTGTCTGAGCACCCCAATTCCATATTTAATTTTTAATAGATCAGTTTTTTGTAAAGGAACATTCAAGGTGATCTGAGCAGGTGCTTTACACAGATATTTTAAGTGCAGACATTTTCTTTTGTAAATTTTGTAAATTTTTTGTAAATTTTGGTATTCCCATGCTCTTCCCATGGTCCCCAAGTCAGGAAGCATTAAAGCATGAAAGATTCTGATTTTACTGGTGATAAAACCAGAATTTTCTTTCAATTCCTTTGTATTTGATATAGAAAAGGGGAATTTAAGATAACAAGTAACTGAACAGAAAATGCCTGTGAACTCCACCCAGTACAATCAAGAAGATTCCTCTTTGGATGAAAGCCAGAGGGTGTAGAAGAGCATTTGATCCAGCAAGTAGGAGACTTCCAAATTTGGCTAGAAGTTCCGGTGCAGTAGGGCCATTCTCTCCTAGGACTTGCAGGGTAAACCAGACACTGGGCCATGAAGACTCCAGAGAAGACAAAATCCTATTTTGATTTGTGAATAATATAATAATGAATTTCCATCCTGACCAGCAGAACTTTTATTTCCATCTGTGTTTGTTCTTAGATACCAAGGGACAAAATGATATTCATGTTTATTCTTTAGGTTCAGTCATTCTAACAATACTAAATATATCTGATTGATTGATTACCCATCTTTTGCCTTTTTTTCTACAGGTTTTTCCTGTTCTGTATGGTAATGTGGCTTGACCTTTTCCTCCATGATGCTTTTCATATGAACTCACACTCTAATCTGATGCTCTTCTTGGCTGTCTATTATTTCTCCTCACCTTACAAAAGAGAACAAGTGTTTTCTGACCAAGTTGGCCATTTGTTCCTTTTTTTTATGCTTTATATTGCTTTATTAATGTGGATGCTTCTAGGGGTGGGATGCAGGCAGCTCACTGAACCTCTCTGACTCCCAGTTGTTGCAATCTTATTGCAGGACAGACTTTCCTTCTGAAACAACTTTCATGGTAGTAAAGAAAATTATGTTCATAAATAATTTATAATGTAGTGAGTATAAAACCAAAGACAATGGAAGGAAGCAAAGTTCTATATGTAGAAAAGAAGTGACCTTTAAAGCTCCTCCCAGTGTTAATGATCTAAGACATTAGCAGAAGTATGGACTAACCAATGGATCTCTTAAAATACAAGTCAAATTGCGCTTGTTATTGTTTACAATTAAACCCACAAAAATCATTTCAATATTTCTATGATTCTCTGCACCTCCCTGGGTACAGAGTTCAAGGCTTTCCACGCTATCTTATTCTGTACAATTTTTGCCCTGTGTTTTCCCACAATTACTCCATAGAGAATCCCCCAATATGACAGAAGCAGCTTTCTGACTTTTTAATATTTCATGGATATTAGTACTTTCTTATGAATCTATTACTTCAACTATTGTTTATCCTTTTTTTTTTTGCTGTGTAACTAATCCGTTTTCTTTTCCAATAATCTGAATACTTAGTCTTTTTGAATGCCTTTTTAAAAGGCTCCTTCTTGTGTAGAAAGTCATTGTCACTAATACGCCTATGTGTACTTATATAGGCAGCAAGTCTTTTCATTGTCATTTAGGTGATTTTCAACTGATTATTTTGACTGTGTGTGTTTCATGATTCACAGGGATAGACTAAGCTCAGAAAGGAATTGGAGTTCACAATGGATCTCAGCTGGGAAATGGTACAATCATTTCAGTAATTCTAAGATGATTGCTGCTACAAAGATCTATCTTTTTTTTTTAATGCTAATGTTCTCACAATGGAAATATTTCTTTAACAAGCCAATAATGTTTCATGGCTTTGATTTGTGAAAGACTAGAAAAGTAAAAATTTAAAAAATTGTTATATAAAGGGCTAGGAAAAGAGAATGGGGAGGTGCTGGTTAGTAATGATCACTTGCATCCACCTAATTATTACAGGCTATTGTATATTTGGGCAATGATCCTAAACTAATTTCCTGTCTCCTAATTTTATAATAGCCTGCAATTTAAACATGGATTCATAGACTACACCAGCCCTTTCTCATCTCCCACAATGAAAATTTCACTTTTTCCTAATCTAAGATTCTATAACTCTCTGCTCTAATTATTGGCTGGCCTTCCATTGTCGCTGCATCCTCTACATGCTCCAGCTTTCATTGCAAGAAGTATGGATAGGAAGAATTCTTTTCTGACTCTCATTTCAAGGGTTACAAAGCTGTTTCCCTGTAATAATCTCCTGAGGTAGGCAGAAGCAGAAAGGCCAACAGATTTCAAAGAAAGAGGATGTGTTGTCAGGGTGCCTGATTTGAACTTCCAGCCCTGTGGTTTGTACAAATCCCTGCATTTCCCTGGGCTGCAAATTCCTGTAAAATAAAGCATTTGGGCTAAAAGATAACTCAAGTCCCATTAGTGCTGAGTCTCCAGATACATTTACTCACTGTTCTGTTTGGCCCCTTTTTCCCCCTCTGCTTTGACTACACCTTCTTTATGCTAAGCAACACAAAAGTCCATCTGATCAGTGTTGACTCGAGCTATATTTTGCCCACTTGTTATGACTCTTCTCTACGGCCTCATTGGATGGGTTCATTCCCAGAGAATGAACCTGAGAATACTATTATTCATGGCCCTCTTAGCCTTTGCATTTCCAACAACCCCATTCTTCGCATCAAACTGAGCCACTTGGATCGAATTCTGCCGTTCTTTCTCCTCTTCATAAATCTCCTGGACTCCATGGGGGGGATTTATATTATTTACTTGTTCCTTCCTGTGTTAAACATAATTTTTGTCCATTGCTGGCCTAGATCTGTGCTGCCTTTCAGGTCTTTTTTTGCCCAACTAGAACAACAGGTCTAGGGGTAGGAAGACCTGAATTCAAATCTGGCCTCAAACACTTACTAGCTATGTGATTTTTAGCAAATCATTTAACCCTGTTTGCCTCAGTTTCCTCATCTGTAAAATAAGCTGGAGAAGAAAATGGCATACAATTTCAATATCTTTGCCAAGAAAGCCCCAAATGGGGTCACAATGAGTTGGACGTGACAAACAACTGAGCAACACAAATAAATGTGAGCTATTATTATTATTATTAACAAGATGTCGATCCTTGTCCTCCCTTGATGAGAGTAAGCATCATACTTGTGTAACTTAATTTACTTGTGATTCTTTGGTCCTTCTTTTATGCTTTTAGTTTAAGTTCCCAGACAATACCCCCACACAGACAAACTGCCTGAAGCAAATTGGTTTTCAAACATTATTTTCTATAAGATATTGTTTTATTTAAAAGGAGCAGGAGTTTAAATATAGATTTATGTAAATCCCTTATAGATCACTAGGAAAGGGGATTTCTTTTTTTTTTTAATGTTTAGAATTCTTTTTTTTTAATTTTTAAAATTTTTTTAATTTTTATTTTTTAAATTAATTTTTATAATTATAACATTTTCTTTGACAGTACATATTCATAGGTAATTTTTTTTTTTTTTACAACATTATCCGTTGTACTCCCTTCTGTTCCGAGTTTTTCCCTTCCTTCCCTCCACCCCCTCCTCTAGATGGCAGGCATTCCCATACATATTAAATATTTTATAGTATATCCTAGGTAGGAAGGAGGATTTCTGATACATTTTCTGGTTGTTTTTTTCCAGAGGATTAAAAGCTGATTGATTGGTTTATTTTCCTTTCCTGGAGAGAAGATATTTAGTGTACAGTGTCAATGATGCTATTTTTTACACGCATTGCCAATGTAGGAGCAAGAGTTTCCATATGATCCAAGTCATTCATCTTTAGAAGGAGTCCATAGGGCAGCTAGAGTATCCATCTTTGGTTATCCAGAAGCTGGAAAAAATGTTAATTCTGTAGGACAGGAAGCTGCTGACAGATCTAGGGGAAATGTTACTTAGAGTTGTCCAAGCACAATCTGGCCTTCCCTTCCCTGTCTATTTGCATTTTCCCCACCATGGGAAAGGGGGTGATAATTCACTGCCTAGGGAACACTTAAGATCTTTTTCCTGCTGGGCATGGGACTTTAGTGGTCTTTAGCTGTGGATTTGATTTCTCCTTGGTGATGTCTTCATAGGGGTAATCGGGCTAGGACTTACCCTCGACATTAAAGCATAGAAGAGTCACCAATTTCTAGAAAAACTTTGGGAGCAGCTGGAATGGTCAATTGGTTAGCTGAAAATACCAATCCTGGGTCCCAGGTGAGCTACATAACAGTATTTAAGTCAAATAAGGAGCTTTGCCAAATAGGAAGCAGCTATGTATTTTTGTACAATTTTTAGAGGGTTTTTTTGGGGGGGAGGAAATGTAGCTACAATTCTCTCTGTTGAATTAGGATGGGACTGTGGATGTGTTATGTTGAAAGGTGACAACATCCAAGAATTATATTCTTATAAACTACTTCCAGAAAATCCTGGCCCAGTGGAACAGATTGGACCTGATTCTTCTC
This sequence comes from Sminthopsis crassicaudata, assembly GCF_048593235.1. NCBI lineage: Eukaryota > Metazoa > Chordata > Mammalia > Dasyuromorphia > Dasyuridae > Sminthopsis > Sminthopsis crassicaudata. The sequence goes on along the minus strand of NC_133617.1, from coordinate 744,250,946 downwards.
TCTTTTCAATCCCTTTAATTGGAGCAATGGTGTCTAGTTGGCTCAGTGACAGACCCTGACTTTGTGGATGAAGGAAAGAAGCTGTGTAAATGGGGGGGAAAGGATGATTTTGTTTGTTTGGGCACTACCCGCTCCTTATGTTACCTTAAGGCCATTTATGCTTCTCCGCCTTTCGATGATTCAGAATCTTTCTCTCTGATATACCCCAGCTTTTTCCCAACATAATTTCACCAAATAATGAGACCAAGTAATTTGAGTAACCATTTATTGTAGATTCAATTTTCCATTAACATCCGCCTAATATTTCCTTTGTCCATTTAAATTAATCCTTTCTCTGACTTGTGTCTGTTCTTATTTATATTGCGTATCTTTTAGAGGATTCGCTTCTTTTCCCTTTGGGGTGGGAAGTAGTCTTTCCTAGAAATGGCTTTAATACTTTTATTTTTAAGTTCATTTAGTCTTTCAACATTACTCTTTTTTTTGAAGTTTTTCTTTTTTTTATTGAAGTTTTTCATTTTCAAAATATGCAAGGAGAATTTTTCAACATTGACCCTAAAAACCTTGTGTTCCCATCCCCCCTCTTCCCTCACCCCTTCTCCTAGATGGCATGTAATCCGATATATGTTAAACATGGTAAAATATATCAAGATTACTCTTGAAAGTATTAATTTGACTATTCGCCTACTTTACCTGATAGATGTTATAGGGGACACAGAAGAAATCACTGCATTTGGGGAACTCAAAGTTCAGCTGAGGAGACAAACCTTAGCTGTTTGGGAAAATACAGGACAAGCTGTGATTATGAGACTGTCAGTACTGAAGGTCAGGGAAGAATGCAAGGAGATGGTGGTCAGTGGTGGGACAGATACCCCCACAGATAAAAAAAGAGGAGAGGAGATCACCATATTGTGCAATGTCCCCCAGAATATTTGCCTAGGGATAGATCATTGGAAGGAAATTTATCTGGCATAGGTTTTCCCCTAAACTATCTCCTTTTCCAATTTTTTTCTTTCTGCTGAAGGTACTTCTACTACTGTTTCTTTTTTTTTTTTCCTGCAAACCCTTCTTGACTGCCACAGTCTCGTCTCACATTTCTTTTTTTTTTCCCCCCCCTGAGGCTGGGGTTAAGTGACTCCCCCAGGGTCACACAGCTAGGAAGTGTTAAGTGTCTGAGACCAGATTTGAACTGGGGTCCTCCTGAATTCAAGGCTGGTGCTCTACCCACTGCGCCACGTAGCTGCCCCAGTCTCATCTCACCATGGTGGTATCTCCAAATAGATCTGGATCCCAAATCCTGGCCAGTTGGTCTCTGCAGTGGCCAAATCACTCACACATCATTAGACTTCTCACTCGTTGGATCAAATGAGATAATATCTGTAAAGTGTTTTGCTCAGAGGCTGGCACATAGTAAGTGCTTAATAAATGCTTGTTCCCTCTACTGTGTTTTTCCCCACATTGCAGACTGCCTTAACTTCACTCATTTCTGCCTCCTTGTCCCACAATGTGCCAATTCTTTGACAAAAACTTGAGTGAGATAAAAGCCTTAGAGATGTGAATGAGTAGAGTGGTTGTATAATCAGATCAGCATGGCTAAAGCAAGTGGTACATTGAATAAAATTCGAAATGGCAAATGGAACCATACTGGAGAAAGCCTTTGAGTTTCCTGCTTTTCTCTTTTGCATCAGCATGCTCTCCCCACTTGTTGCCTCCATTGTACCCATTTCTACAAAGTTCAGAGAATTTAAATTACTTGTATTTGGCTTTATAACTAGTATGGTCACGTAGCCAAGTCTGGACCCAGAGTTTGTGGCTCTTGGCCCAGCAATATTTTCTTTTAAGAGTGCACCCAATCTTTGCCATTCCCCGGCTTAAGCCTTGATCACCACAGCTTTTGTCACTCCCTTTTTGCATAATGTAAATTGAAAAAAAATGTTCAAATTTGATTTGCCTGCTTTTGTTTTAATTGTTGTGCTGATTTGACTTGCCCAATTTTGTTCAAGTTTATCCCTTACCATTTTAAAACTTGATTTATTCAAATTCTCCCCTTCCTTCATTCTTCAAGACCTTTCTTCTGTCTCACCTTGAAAGTCTCTTTCTGACTCCAAAAAAACTAAGAAATATGGATTATTTGTGAAATAGCCACATGAAAAGGCCATAGAATAGCTCATAATTTTATTATATTCAGTGGTTTACAAAGTATTTTCCCGGAACTCGATCAGGTTGTGAGGTAAATATTATTTTCAGAGGGAAAAAACTGGAAGGAAGTTTAGGTAACCTTCCCAATTTTGTTTCAAAGGTAGGACTGGATCAGCTTATGTCTTCTGGCTCCAAGAGCAATCTTCATTTCCCTAGGAACTTGGTAATCCTTTTGTCCTCATTGCCTGTCTTCTTAGCATGGGATGTGTCAGCCCTGATGCTTCTTGAACCAGTCAGAAAACGGTTATATTGGTTGGCCATGTCATCTCCAGGATCTGAGATTATTCTGATTTCATGGATGCTGCACCTTTTAAATTCCCCCTGTTCTCCTTGGTACCCTACCCTTCCCCATGGGAAAATTGAGATAGATGAGACTCATGGTAAACAGAGAAAATACTGAAACCTCTTTAAAAGCAGTCACAACTTCATTGTGATTTTTAAGTTAATTATATTCTCTTTGACTTTCAGCCAGGTCCTTCTCTGGGGCTCCATATGGACTTGGCCACCTTTCCCAACCATAGATGGGCAGTTTGCCCGCCTTCTTCCTTTCCTTAGTATGTCCCTTACTCCCCAAACGATCAAACAACAGATCATCCTGAGTGTTCTCTGTGTGCTCAGCTGGGTGGCAGGTTCTGGGGCGTGGGGGAGGGAGAGAAATCCATGAGAAAATCCAGTAGCTTTTCTTCTGATCTGAAAGGAAAAAGGGATAAGTGAATCTACTGGAAAAAATTTGGTCAAGTGGAAAGAGTATGGAAGTAGAGTCAGAAGATCTGGGTTTGGATCTTGCTGCTGTTGCTTCTTTTCTTTAACTCCATTTAGGGTCTCCGGGATTCATTCTCTCCAGCTGTCAAACAAGGTTCTTGGATCAGAGGATCTCTGTGATCCTCTGCAGTTCTGTGATCCTATGGACAGTGGAATGATTATAATATGGAGAGTAAGAGGTTAGAAAGTGTCACCCTCTCACTTTTATTTTCCCACCAAGTCTTTTTCATTCTTCCTCTACAATTTCTCTCATATCCATTGCCTACTTATTGCTTGTTACTCTAATCCAGGCCCTTTTAAAATCTCATTCCTGGACTATTGTGGGAACATCTAAATGGACATCACAGTGCTTTGCATATGGAAGGAATAACATCACGTCTTTAAAATTAAATCAACAAGCTGGAGAATATCTAGACAAGAAGGACCAGGATGATGATAGACCTGGGGACTATGTTATCTGGGAATAGATTAGCAGAACTGAGAATATTTAGTCTGGAGAAGAGAAGTCTTGGAAGGGGTAATTAGTACAGAAAGGGAATGAACAAATGTAGCATTCATAAGATACTGTCATAAAATAGTGGAGTAATCTGGATCATTAAATTAGTATTTTTTGAGTTGCTTAATAAGGAATAAGAAATGAGAAAGGATCCAAGAAGCTTAATTTAAACTGTGCCATGATAATTGTACACTATTTCAAAGTCCGATTCTTTTTGTACAGCAAAATAACTGTTTGGACATGTAAACATATATTGAATTTAATTTATACTTTAACATATGTAACATGTATTGGTCAACTTGTCATCTAGGGGAAGGAGGGGAAAAATTGGAACAAAGGGCTGGGCAATTGTCAATGCTGTAAAATTACCCATGCATATATCTTGTAAATAAAAAGCTATAATAAAAAAATAAACTTGTGCCACGAAATCAATAGATGTGTGTGTGTGTGTGTGTGTGTGTGTGTGTGTGTGTGTGTGTGTGTGTGTGTGTAATTCTTAGTCTCTGGATTTGTTAGCATATGTGCATCTTGGAAGGTTAGGGCCATATCAGTCAAATCTGTTTTCATCAACTCATGATACAAAACAATCATTTCTAAGTATTTGATAGAATGTTATATGAAAGAGCGCTGAGATTTGTTTTGTTTGGCAGCAGAGGGCTGACCTGGAAGCATTGAAGAGAAACTACAGAAAAAAAAAGATTTTGATTTGATATGAATTTAACCTTGTGGCCCCAGAACCCCCAAACTCTGGGTTTACATGGACAGGGTTCAGTAGAAGGGTTTCCCACTGTTCTCTCTCTGACATGTGTTCTCCCCCAGGGTTTCCCTTTGGAACATCAGAATATAGTTTAGGTGGCTTCAGATGTGGCTTAAAAGAATTTTTGCTCCTTTGCAAATACTCAATAGATCAATTAATAGGCATTTATTGAGTGTCTACTAGATGCCGGATATGGTGTGAGGGTTACAAACACAATCTTTTGGGAGGATATCTATATATTATATAGATATATATGTATATATATATATATTTATACATATACATACATAAAATAAAGTAAGGGAATAAGGGAGGACATGGGAAGTTACTGGATTATGAAAAATATATAGTCTAACATATATATCATAAATCTATCTATCTATCTGTTTATCAACCCATCTATCTATCCAGAAGATCTACGTAGTTCTCTAGACTTACTGTGTCAACCTGTGGTTCACACTTAACTCCCTCCCCCTCCTTCTCAAGGAAGTGGATTTGAGGCTGAGAGAAAAATGAGTCCATCATCTCTTGTTCAGGACCTCTTTCCCCTGGAGATTTATAGAATCCACCAGACTCATGCTACCACCCTAATGTTTGGGACTTAGCCTGAAAAAGATCTTGGAGTTGGGATTTCTACAGAGTCAACTTCCTCTCCCATTGGAGCTCCTCAGGCTATAGAATTCGTGATATTAATGAAAGGCAAGGCCAAGATTACTCTTTCACTTCATTTCTTTGCTGCTTCTGCATCTCTGATTGAAGATCAGAGATCTGCAATTTTTCCCCCAAAAAACTGGGTCTTGAACCTCAGCATTGACTAACAACTCAGAGTTGACCAGATAATCTTCCATTAACAGTCCATGTCTGCCTCTTCCTCTGCTTTTCCACTGTTTCCATCTTAGGGAGAAAAGAGTTCCCTGAGTAGGGGACAGGAAGGGCTGGGGAATGGGGGGAAGGGAGAGATGTTGCTTTTCTCTCTTTTTTAATTTTTAATTTTATTTTTTCCCCAATTACATGTAACAATTTTTAACATTCTTTTAAAAACATTTTTGCGTTCCAAATTCTCTCCCTCCTCCCTCTTTCTTTAGAAGGCAAGCAATTTGATATCAATTTTATGGTCAGGCAATCTTCCCCCCTTTTCAAAGACTCCAGTATTTGACTCCTTGTCTTTCTATCGTCCCCAATTCCTGCTCTTAGAATAAGGGACTTCCACATCCAGGTTGATGCTTCCTCAAATTCCTTTAACTTCTGACTTCTCAGTTTCTCTAAATCTCATGCTTTATCCCTTTATTCTACTGGCTCTTACCATTGCACACAAGTTTTCACTTCCTTGATTAAAACTCTAACAGTCCCCTATTTCATTGTACTGTCCTAGATCGTCCCATTTCTCCTATGTCCATCAAGATGTACAATCCCTCTACTGCTCACTGCTTTCTTATTAACCCTGCACTGAATACTATTTCCTCTCTCCAGTCTTGACTTTGTGGTTGGTTAAGCAATTTAATTACACACAGTCTTTTGCTCTAGAATCCCCCAGCTTATTTCTTTTCAAATTTTTGCCCTGAGCTACTCAGACAATCTTCCTCTTCCATTCCTACTCATGAACTGGAAGAAGTCTCATGGCCATGCTAACCTGGATGAACATCATACATTCAGATTTCCCAGCAGTTCTCATTCCAACTTTTATTCCTTTTTATTTTTTCTAATTGAGTCCCTGTCTTATCTCCTGCAAAATCTTTCCCAAACCTAGAGATTCTCACAGAAAAGCATACCTTTTGCTTTACAGAGAAATTTGAGTCCATTTAAAGTGAATCATTTTTCTCCCTTTCTATTTATCTGAATATCCCTTGCCATCATTCTTCCTCCATTAGATTCTTACTAAGTGCTAATGAGATAATGAGATATTAGGTTCTTACTAAGTGCTAAGTCGGTTCTTGACAATTCTCTAGTTCCGGCCTTTACTGGGAGTTTTACTTGTGAATTCCTGCTTAGGAGGAGCAAGGTCATTGCTTGAAGTAATTTTTCCCAGAAGCCCTTGCATTATCCCATGCCCATTCTCTGGGAGGATAAAAGAGGGAAGTCACTTCTCTGAACCAGAGTTAACGGCAACTGTCTGGAGACAAGGGCTCTCTACAGGAAGAAGAATCTGTCCGAGAGATTTGAGTTGACACAGCAGATCTCCTCCCAGAGAGCGATCGGGTGCTTCTGGAGACAACAGCCCATTACACTCCTCTTTCCCCCAGTTTCTGACAATGAAGTGGTTCTTCTCCTTGCTTTCAAAGCCATTCTCTCTATGTATACATTGGATCCATCTTATCTGCCATCTTCTCCAAAACATAATTACTCCCTTTTTCAACCATTGTATTTCTCTGTAACCTCCCTATATCAATTGGCTCCTTCCATATTGCTTTCAAATGAGCTCAAATCTCCGCCAAACTTCAGAAATGAATTCCTATATCCTACCATTCCATCAAGCTTTTGCCTTATGTATTTTGTCTCTTTGGTTTCTAAATTCCTAGAGCAAGTTATCTATACTAGCTGTGTCCACCATTTCTCAACCCTTTGCAGTTCAGCTTCTGATCTCATCATTCAATTCAATTATGTTTTTTATGTATTTAGTGCCTGGCAATTCACTCATGAAACCTTTTGACGCTGTAATCTCTGTGGATTTAGCACAGGAAATGAGTGTTCTCTCTGTGCCTCTGCATCCCAATTTGTATAATGGGTGATAGATATTAGCATTTGCTTCTGCTCAAACTCCCAGTAGGGAGTTTGTGAGGATTCGTGAGTGTGAGTTTTATAGGAACCATCCCATGTAATTATAATACAAAGTAATTCCATCTTCTTGATCATTCCTCGTAGCTTGCTTCCATTATTGTTTCAATTATTTGTCTTTACCTTGAAAACATAAATAAAAAGATTCTCTACTTAAGGACTGGGTAATATGACTTCGTCACCCAAGAGAACACAGAGAGTTTGTAGTTTAAAAGCTTGTGGCCTTTTAAGGTAATGGATTTTTTAAAAATCAGGTTAGAGAAGCACATGTCTTCTTACCTTTGCAAACCTCCATGTATTTTAGCCCATGTAAAAAGATTTAGTAAATGCCAGAGTATTACTAAGCAGCAAAGGGTTGTGGCTGGCTGATATGGGTCCTATATGGAACTCCTGATGTCTCAGGAAGCTGAATTGATTCAGACATCTCTCATGTGTCACCTGGTTCTGAATTCCCAGATCTTTTCACCCTTTCTTCCTTTCACCATGTTCCCATTCCCAATGTCTGGATCTTGAGCTAGCAATCAACAAACCAGTGAGTATTTAGTAGGCACTTATATGCAAGTGATATAAAATAAGGCTGGAAAAGTAGATTGAAGCCAACTTGTGAGATATTTTAAATGCCAAAAGAGAGCAAGCAAAAAGGAAACATTTGAGTTTATTGAATAGGAATCCACCCCAGTTACACTGATACATTAGGGAAGTCACATTGGCAACTATACAGAGGCTGAACTGGAGAAGGGGGATTTGAGGGAAGGTGACCAGTTGGAAGTAGATGTAAATCATTTGTATTAGATGATGATATTCATGTGACTATAGAGATAAGGATCAGTGCAATAGGTTGTGGAGGTACGATTGACAAGACTTGGCAACTGATCTTGACATAGTATGAGTTGATGACACTGAAATTGGGAACCCAACTACCTATTGGATATATTTTCAACTGGATCTTCTATTGGTATCTCAAATTCAGCATGACCAAAATATAACTCACATCTATTCCCATTATCCATCTCTTGAATTCCTCTTTGGTTCTTTTTTTTTTTTTTCTGTTACCTTCAATAACTAATTGATTGCCGAGTCTAATGTTACTTATAACCTTATATCATTTTTCTTTCTTTTTTTGGGGGGGGGAGAGAAATTACTTTATTTTCACTTTGTTTCCAATTCATATATATTATATCCCTTTTCTACTCACATGGCTACCCTTCTACCCAGCATGGGCCTCTGGCACCTCTTGCCTGGACAATTTCAGTCATCTCTTCATTGGTCTTTCTGCCAGCCCTCTCTCTCCTCTCCCAGCTTTTCTCTATGGGGTTGTCAAAGTGATATTCCTAAGGACCAAGTTGTTGAATTGTAAAGGTCCGATCGTCTCTAAGTTATCCTTGGGGCCTGCCGTCTCAACTCAATTTCCCAGCTAGACTCTCTCCTTCGAGCCTGCCGTCCCAACTCTGTCCCAGACTCGACTAACTCCTTGCCCTCCTGCCCTCCTTTTTTATCCTCAAAGAGATTGTAGTGAGAACTCAACGGGGCTGGGGGAAATACTTCAACCAATGAACTTGCTCCTTTTAAAGGTTGTGTAAACTCCTTTTCAGACGTTCAAAGGTGTAAACTCCCCCTAAAGGCCAGAAATAAAAGTGTGAATTCTGAGCCAGAGAACTGTCCAGACAACCTGAGTTCTCACCTTGTAATCCTAATAATGTTGCTCTCTGATCAAAAAGCTCCAATTGGTTTTTATGGACCTAGATGAAAACACATCCCCCTCTGACATTCAAAGCTTTTCTTAATCTGCTTCTTCCTAGCTTTGCAACCTTATTATCCGTTTCTCCCTTTTATTTGCTTTCTATTATAGCCAAATAGTCTCCTTCTGGTCTTTCCCCTATGACTAGAATGTGAATTCCTAGCTTTCTACAAAGATTAACTTGGGTCATTTTTTCCATGAGACCTGATTTCCAGCTTTTGGTGACCAGGCTTTCCAATTGCTTGTATTTTGTATTTATGTGGATGCAATTTCCCCCAAATGGAATGTAAACTCTTCTAGTGCTGGAGCCATTTTGTTTTATTTCCATCTTTGTTTCTCCTAATGTCTGATGCATAATAGGCACATAATTAAGTCTAGACTTACTGATTCATCATACCTTTTCTCTTTTATAACGAAAGCAGAGTCAGCCTTTGACAAAATCATTAATTAGGAAGAATTGGTTCTTAGCATCTTTTCAGCTTTCCTTTCAGCACCTATTTTATCCCACTCCTCTATATGAAAACATGTTCATTCTCTTTATTGTCAGCTAAACTCGTGTAAGGGGTCAATGGCTGAAGCTCAAGCTGCAGGTCTTTTCAGAGGATTTGTATTTCTTTTATTATTCTTTGAAAACTCACTCTAAATTGAAGAATTTTAGATACCATGCCAGTGGGGGTGCTATTTTTGCATAAGGACACCTTACCAGGCATCCTTAAAAGTGTGCAGGTATTTTGTCTGGGGTTAGCCTCGTATAGTATATGAAAAGAGACAATAAAAACCCCCAAGAATGATTCTTGACTTTGCCAAATTCTCCAGAATATGGAGTGAAATGCAGAACCCTGATTCCGTATTGTACGAAGAGCTTTGCACACTCCCCTGGAGGATTCTGGGAGTGAGGGTCAGATTGCCAGAGAGACTCTTTTGTCTCTTACTCACTTGGATCAGAGTGAATACAAACAACCTGTTTCTTTATTAATGATATTCTCTTTTTTTGCAGAGATAGATTAAGCACTGATTAAAGGTGAATGATTCCACAGTATAAATGTAAGTGCCTTCTCACATTACAGAGTTTACTCTGAGATTCTTTAAAATCACTTTGGCTCCTATCCCATTTGCCTCACACAGCTCTCTCCACCCCACCCAAGAGAGGACTCCAGGCTCCCTCAGAGAGCCAGCTAGCTCAGCTCTGAGGAGCATCTCAGTGCAGCTGCTGGGAAGAGTCTTTGGGACACTCTTGGGCTCTTAAGAACACAAGGAAGGACTCTGGAGACTCTCTTCTCCCAAGGTAGGAAGAAGCGGAATCCTGTTGTATAGCTTTCATTTATTTCTCTTTCTTTTATAGAAATCCAGGACTGGGAATGTGGATTTCTCCTTGGGTGAATAATATGGTCAGGAGAAAGAGGAAAATTCACTTTTATTACTTCCCTTCCCCAAATCCACAAGAGATTAAATTTGGCTTTGTCTCAGTTTCTGGTGGCAGTGATGGCCGCCCCATTTTAGGAGTGAGGGACGATCTTCTGTCACCATTGATCCAGGCTCTCCTGTCCCCACTTAAGGGGAAAACCACCTTGGAGTGATTCATTATGTCTAAATGACTCAGAAAAACAAAATATTCTCTTTTTCACTGTTTGAGGATCTAATAAAACAATGTTCACTGGTCCAGAGTTCCTTTTAAAATGATTTCTCTTAAGATTTCTTTATGTCTGTGATGATTTTGTTACTGTCATTTCTAGACACGAAAACTATTTGAATGTGACCAGTTTGTGTGTAAAAACATGTCAGATGGAAGGAGCTGTGGCCTGTCATTTCTGGTTGGATTTTTTTAGTTGGAGGGCTCAGTGGTAGCTCCAGAAATATGTTTGACTAATGTATGAATGGGAAAATCTTCTATCCTGGGGAGTTCCTACCTATCTGATTCAGGAAAAAGAAGAGCATCTACATCCCAATGTTTTTTGCTCATGCATTCTTATTTTCCTCTCTCCTGTTGGGGAAGTTGAAACATTGACTCTAGGATGAAATTTTGGGATTTGGGAAATTAAGATTCCTATGAGTTCCCCAGAGTGTTAAAATTTTTATTGTGTATTGTTGCTTATTTTGGATGCCTGGGGAGTCAGGATAAAAGTTAGAGAGTGTTAAAATCTGTTGTTTATTGTGGCTTATTTTAGATGACCGGGGATCAGGATAAAAGTTAGTGCTAAAAATCTATTGTTTATTGTGGCTAATTTTGGGTGACTGGGGAGTCAGGATAAAAGCTAGAGAGCGTTAAAAATCTATCATTTATTATTAATTTTGAATGGTTACAGGGTCAGGATAAAAGTTAGCCTTTGGATTCCTTTGGCTCTAGTTATTTGACCACACTAGCAGAACTTCCAGGAGAGAGAATCCCCAAATATATTTTTGAGCAAAGATGCTTTAGCTTCCCATTCAAGTGCAAAATTATTAGCTAGGGAGCGTTGATATTATTTTTCACTGTGCTAGCAGCCTTTTTGGTTCTCACTTCTCCTGGGGACATGGGAAGTAGGTGTTTGGACTGAAAAGGTTTCTCCTAAAGATTGAAGTATCATTTTTCTACATGTAATTGAGATAATAATGCATGACTAATTTTTAAAAAGCCAAAATCACTCTTTAATTGCTGATTGTTTTTCTAAAAGTTCTAATGAATTTGATTTCTGGCTCTGGACTATAGAGAGGAAATTGATTGAGGTGGTCTGTAGCTTTGGGGCTCATGTACAGAGTAATATGTGAAGTATAAAAAAACTACATATTTTCATTGTGTATATATGTACACGCACATATAAACATTTAGCAGAGAAAAGTTGAGTGCAAAAGAATGATATCATTCAGAATAAAGGCTATGTTTTGTGTGGCAGAATAGAAAGATGTAATTCTGATGAAGGGAGGAGTCCAACCTATCCTCCTGCTTTGAGTTGAAGCTGGTCCTCTGCTAAATGTTCACCAACCAGCTCTCTGAAAAAACCCATGTCCATGATGATGAAATAATGACGGAAATGTTCATGATGCGCAAAATGTGCATCATGAATATTTTCTCTATTAGTTTTTGAAGTCCAGACAATCAACAAAGCAACAAATCAAGTGCTGGTTTGTAGTGTATTGATTTCCCAAGATATATTTAATGATTGTTAAGGATTAAAGCTGGGTCCAGCACACTCACGAATTGTAATCATTTACATTTATATAGAATGTTGTGGTTTACAAAAATCTGATTTGAAGTCTCCTCCAATACATATTGTCATTCCTTTATGCATTATGAGGCCATGCAATTAAATTTTTTCACCCAATCAAAATTATAGTAGATGTGGTACGCCAATTTATCACTCATTCTCTCTTCCTTCTCAAGAAGTTGAGTACCTGACTCTCTATCTTCCTTTCTCCAACTTCCATTAGGATAGTTAAATATTCACATATTTTGAAACCTCCCAACTTCCCAGTTCTTTAAATTCCATGACCTGTTTCTTCATTTCACCTCAGCCATACATAGGAGGGGTCACATATTGGATGAATTACCCATTACTTTGAGATTTGACCATGACTTGACATTCCACCTCTTCCTATGTCCTATTCCTCCTAAACTTGTCCTTCCCTCCCATAAGATAGCCATTTCTCTCCCCTTGTACTTTCTAAGATCACCTGTGCTATGACCTTATTTCATATTCTCCAACCTGAACCCTATTGGGGTTTTTAGATATTATTATTATTAATAATATATCATATTAATTATATAATTATATATTACACACATTAATTACATAATATATTACACACATTAATTATACAATAATCCATAATAATATTATTAATATATTATATTAATTATATTATTAATATATTATTATTAATATTTTTAGCTGGTTCACCTCTACTTGAATCCCATGTCCTTTTGCCCTGTTGCTATTCTCCTGTTTGCTACCACCTTCCTCTTCCTAAGCCTCTGAATGTAACTTAGATAGTTTCCTAATGGTACTAACTGGATCCATTATAAATTCATGTTATCCAGATTCTACAGGGCCTTCACTATAGCAAAGCAGTCCTTCTGTTCCTCCCTGTCCAATCCCTTCTCTCCCCTCAGAAGATGTTCCAAAACTCTCCTCTCCAATACCCCCCCCCTTTCTTAATCCCTTCAGTTTAGAACCTAGTCTCCTACTGATTAGAGAAAATGGAGAACACTTACTATGAGTTCCATTTTTCTTCCTTGACATCATGTCCCATTTTCTTACCCTTTCTGTTACTCTCTGACAGAGAGGTGGCCCTTTTCCTTGACAAGGTAAGCCTTCTACATGTGCATGTGATCCCATGCCTCTCCTGTCTCTAGCACACTACTCCCTCCACCTGGCAGCTTTAGTCTCTCCCTACCACAACCATTCTCAGGTCTTTCTTACCTCCAAAACAGAGGCCTTAAATAAACCTAAAAAGAAAAATATCTTCATTAGATCCCAATATCTCTTAAACTATTGGCTTCCACTCCTCTATTTAATTTTCAAAGCTCTTCACAGCCTGTCCCTGATCCCTCTTCTTCCAGCCTCATTAGACATCCTTGCCTCTCCATGATCCAGCCAGATTGGCCTTCTCTCTACTTCTCCACACATGTCACCCCATCTCCTGGATCCTCCTTTGCTTTGGCCATCCTATATACTTGGAATGAGTATTCCTTCCTCTCTCCATCTCATCCAGTCTCTTTCATCCTTTCAGACTGCACTTAAGGACAATTTTCTTGATAGAAACCCTCTCTGATTCTCTCTTTTGTTTTCTCCCAGATTAACTTGTATTCAACATGTGTATAAATTGTATGTATATGTGCGTGTATGTATGAACTTGTATTGTGCGTGTATGTATGAACTTGTATGCCTTCTTGTTTGTATTTTTATGTGTGCATTTGTACTTGTATTCCTTCTTGTGTGTATTTGTATGTATGTATATGTGTATTTATATTCATGTATATGTGTATTTGTATGCATATACGTGTATTGCATGTGTGTATACGTGTATTTGTATTCCTTCTTGTGTGTGTTTGTATGCGTGTATATGTGTATTTGTATGCATATATGTGTTTTGCATGTGTGTATATGTGTATTTATATTCCTTCTTGTGTGTATTTGTATGCATGTATGTGTTTATTTGTATTACATCTTATGTGTATTTGTATGCATGTATATGTGTATTTGTGTTCCTTCTGGTGTATATTTGTATGTATATGTGTATTTGTATTCCTTCTTGTGTGTATTTGTATGCGTGTATATGTGTATTTGTATTCCTTCTGGTGTGTATTTGTATGCGTGTATACGTGTATTTGTGTTCCTTCTGGTGTATATTTGTATGTGTGTATGTGAGTATTTATATGCATGTATATGTGTATTTGTGTTCCTTCTGGTGTATATTTGTATGTATATGTGTATTTGTATTCCTTCTTGTATTTGTATGCGTGTATATGTGTATTTGTGTTCCTTCTGGTGTATATTTGTATGTATATGTGTATTTGTATTCCTTCTTGTGTGTATTTGTATGCGTGTATATGTGTATTTGTATTCCTTCTGGTGTGTATTTGTATGCGTGTATACGTGTATTTGTGTTCCTTCTGGTGTATATTTGTATGTGTGTATGTGAGTATTTATATGCATGTATATGTGTATTTGTGTTCCTTCTGGTGTATATTTGTATGTATATGTGTATTTGTATTCCTTCTTGTATTTGTATGCGTGTATATGTGTATTTGTGTTCCTTCTGGTGTATATTTGTATGCTGGTATATGTGTATTTGTGTTCCTTCTGGTGTATATTTGTATGTGTGTATGTGAGTATTTATATGCATGTATATGTGTCTTTGTATTCCTTCTTGTGTATATTTGTAGGTGTGTATTTTACTTGCATTCCTTCTTGTGTGTACTTGTATGCATGTATGTGTGTACTTGTGTTCCCTCTTGTGTTTATTTGTATATGTGTATATTGGTACTTGTATTCCTTCTTGGGTGTGTTTATATGTGCAGATGTGTATATTTCTTTGAATACTCTTCTTCTCTTGCTATTTACTTCTTCCCCACCAACTGAGAACCCGTTGTGATTGGGAATTACCCCCAGTGCCTAGAACAGGGCCTGGCACATGAATAAATACTTACTGATTGATTAATTGATTGGCAATCTGCTGAAATTTCTCAAAAACAACAACCAGATTGGTGTTTCTTAAAAAAAAAAAACAATCCAATCATTAACTGTTGTCCAGACTTCTGCAGTTGCTTCTCTCCATACTTAGCTTGGTTGTTAAAGCTATTCATGCTTCTCTTGGAACTGCCAAGCTTTGCATTCTGCTCTCTTAGGGACAATTTTGTGGTGTGAGAAAGTGCCAGAGCAAGAGTTTTCCTACAAAACAGAAATCCCATTATGTTGGCTTTGACAGACGGCCAATTTACATGACGTAAGCTGTTTCTCCCAAGTATTATTATTGCCCCTTTCACGTTTGGAAACTCTCATTGTTTAAAGTTCTTAGGGTGAGACACTATTACCTTTTTGTCACTTTTGACCAGATATTCTAAACTTAATTTTTAAAAGTTTTTGTTTTTTTTTCTTTTTCTTTTCTTTTTTTACCCCTGAGGCAATTGGGGTTAAGTGACTTGCCCAGGGTCACACAGCCAGGAAGTGTTAAGTGTCTAAGGTCACATTTGAATTCTGGTCCTCCTGACTTCAGGGCCAGTGCACCACCTAGCTGCCTCTTAATTTTTTAAAGTTACATGGAACAAATTGCTCTCTCTTAGTTGTTCCTGCACATATTCTTTCCACATTTTTATTTCTGTTTGGGATTACAATTTTTGGGGAAAGTATTTTCTCTATAATCTCTGACTTCTAGCTTTTTGATTTTCTTACACTAAGGAGTCATTAGCCCTTTGGGCTATGATGATGTCCATGCATTCACAAATCCAGCGACTTCCAAGCAAAGAGTAGCTCCCAGAGTCATATCTTCCAACTGAAGAAATGATGTGTGGGAGGGCATGTGTGTGTATATATATATATATATATATATATATATATATACACACACACACATATATACATGTATATATATATATATATATACACACACACACATATATACATGTATATATATATATACACCCATATATACGTATATATATACATACATATGTATATATATACACATATATAATTATATATCTATATAAATTTATATTCCCATTTATAACAGATGGGGTTGCTGCTCTCTAGGACCTGCCTATCTTGGAAGGGAGCTAAATCACAGAATCAAGGGGTCTTGGGCTTTGAAACAAACATAGAAGTCATTTAATCTAACCTGAAGAACAAGTGCATGGGTTTGCTGAAATTTGGACTGTGTGAAAGGGCTGGAGTTTGGTGGTGAAGAGCTTTAAGTGCCAGACTGGGGACTTTGAATTTTATGCTGAAAGTAATAAAGAGCCACTGAAGGTTTTATAGCAAGAAAATGATAAGCTTACCAACAACCAGATGCATTTATTAAGCACTAACCATGAGTCAGGCACTGTGTTAAATGCTAGGGATACAAAGAAAGTCAAAATTCAGATCTTGTTCTCAGGGAACTCATGGTCTAGTGCAAACAATTACATGCAAACAAGATATATAGTTTCAATCAGAGATAATTGACAGAGGGAAGGTGCTAACATAAAGAGGGATTAGTGCCTCAGTTTTCCCACATCCTCTCCAACACTTGTCATTATCATTTCCTGTCATCTTAGTCAATCTGAGAGGTGTGTAGTGGTATCTCAGAGTTGTCTTAATTTACACTTCACAAACTTTAGCGTATGATTTAAATGCTTATTTAGCCTTCTCTTCTTTCTGTAAGGTTTTAACCTGTGCAAAGTGAATGTCTAACAAAATTGTTTAAAGTCAAATCCTAGGCGTCACAAGATAGTCCATGTTGCAGGGCTGTATTTAGGTATTTATGAGCTGGGATCTGGCCCAGGTTATCTCTGAGGGAGACTTTGATTTTTACTTTTGTAGAGAGTAATGGGAGGACTGTTAGCCCAGGTGGGAGGAGCAGGCAGGATCCATGTCTGCTTTGCTCTCTTGTTTTGGAGGAGAATTGGGCTAGAATTTTATTTACTTCACAATAAATATTTTTGATCTAGGGGTAGGTTGCTTTTTAGGAGTTCAGAAGAAAGGTTACTTTCTTGGTTATATTCTCTTGGAAAGCTTAGCTCACTGTAATTAAATATTAGTTACCCAAAAGATAATGCCCAACATAAAGCAAACCCAGGGGAAGTTAATTGATTATAGATTCAAAGATTCATGGAGAGCTGCTTCAAAGTTGGCATTAGGTCATTAATGACTGCCCTTTGACTTCAACCAAACAATTCTGAATGTGTTCACACTATATAATTCTATCTTTCCCACAAGCATAGTATGAGTATGAGAGACTTTTGGAAATGCTTAGCAAAAGACTACATTTACAACACTTCTCCGATTTACCAGAAGAGTCTCTTAATAAATAATATCCAATAGCACATATGTACAGACTAAAATGAAGGAGTCATTCCCTCAGATGGAATATGGTCAAAGGATATGAACAATTTTCCAATGAAAAAAAATCCAAACAATTTATAGTCAACGAAAAAATACTCCAAATCATTATTTATTAGAGAAATGTGAATTAAAACAACCTTGAAATATCATTTTACACCTACTAGATTGGCCAAAATTATTTTAATTTATCCTGTCCATATCTAGTCTATAGATACTTGTATACCTATTGTCAACCCTTTAGACTATACTCTTAAGCAGCAAGGATTGGTTCTCTCTCTCTCTCTTTCTCTCTCTCTCTCTCTCTCTCTCTCTCTCTCTCTCTCTCTCTTCTCTTTCTCTCTCTCTCTTCTCTCTCTCTCTCTCTCTTCTCTTTCTCTCTCTCTCTCTCTGTCTCTCTCCCTCTCCTCCTCCTCCTTTCTCTCTCTCTCCCCCCTCTCCCTCCCTCCTTTCCTTTCTCTCTCTTCTCTTTCTCTCTCTCTCTCTCTGTCTCTCTCCCTCTCCTCCTCCTCCTCCTCCTCCTTCTCTCTCTCTCTCTCTCTCTCTCTCTCTCTCTCTCTCTCTCTCTCTCTCTCTCTCTCTCTCTCTCTCTCTCTCTCTCTCTCTCTCTCTCTCTCTCTCTCTCTTTTGAATCCCCAGCACTTATCACTGGCCTGGCACATAGTTGATGCTTAATAAATGCTTCTTGTCTTGCTTTACTTTGTCTTAATCTAGAAGTGTCTTAACTCTTTTTGGTTACCCCCCAATCTCACCTTTTTTTTCCTGGTGATATATTTCATTGCTTGCACTTTCCTTGGTTGCTGTGAAAAGGTTTAAAATACTATTTAATTTTTCTCTTGTCTGGGTTGTTTACAAAGTAAATAATCTGTTCCTTTTTGTTTTTTGAAAAATTATTTTTGTTGTTGGAAAATGTCAGTTTTAAAAAATTTAACATTCATCTTTTTTCACTTATGATTAATCTCAGATTTCAGGATATATCACTTTGGATTGTTGTTTGAGTTCCTTTGCTCTTTGGACCTCAAATTATTATTATGTTTTTAATTGTTTTTATTTACCAGATATTTGCATGGGTAATTTTACAACATTGACAATTGCCAAACCTTTTGTTCCAATTTTTTCCCCTCCCTCCCCCCCCCCAGATGGCAGGTTGACCAATACATGTTAAATATGTTAGAGTATAAATTAAATACAATATATGTATACATGTCCAAACTTGTTTTGCTGAACAAAAAGAATCAGACTTTGAAATAGTGTACAATTAGCTTGTGAAGGAAATCCAAAATGCAGGCGGACAAAAATAAAAGGATTGGGAATTCTATGTAGTGGTTCATAGTCATCTCCCAGAGTTCTTTCGTTGGGTGTAGCTGGTTCAGTTCATTCCTTCTCTATTGGAACTGATTTGGTTCATCTCATTGTTGGAGAGGCCACGTCCATCAGAATTGATAATCGTCTAGTCTTGTTGTTGAAATATATAATGATCTCCTGGTCCTGCTCACATCACTCAGCATCAGTTCATGTCAATCTCTCCAGGCTTTTCTGAAATCATCCTGTTGGTCCTTTCTTACAGTACAGTAATATTCCATAACATTCATTTACCACAATTTATTCAGCCATTCTCTAATTGATGGGCATCCACTCAGTTTCCAGTTTCTGGCCACCATAAAGAGGGCTGCCACAAACAATCTTGCACATACAGGAGGTCCCTTTCTCTTCTTTAAGATCTCTTTGGGATATAAGCCCAGTAGTCACACTGCTGGGTCAAAGGGTATGCACAGTTTGATAACTTTTTGAGCATAGTTCCAAATTGCTCTCCAGAATGGCTGGATGTATTCACAATTCCACCAATAATGTATCAGTTGGACCTCAAATTATTAATAAAGTTAGCAATTGCTAATAGATTAATTAACCAATGATGAATAATAATTAAAATATTAATTGACCCATTTCTTTCTGAAGTTTCTTGTGGATACAAAGGCTTTCTGTTATTCAAATATATTTTACTTTATATTTAAATATCTTTCTCCTTGCAAAATTTATTGTTTTTCACTGAAATTGTTGAATTTGACTGTTATGAGCCTTAGAGTTTGCAACATAAATTTTTTCCCTTTCTGGAGACGAACTGTAGATTCTTCTGTTGGCAATTTAAAATTTTATGTCTTCAGAAGATGTGGGCCTTTTTGTTGCCCATGTCAATCTCTCCACTTGAGATATTCCAGTGGCCCCTTACTTTTATCCAGAATCAAATATAACCCTTCAGTTTAGCATTTAAAGCTCTACCTAGAAATTAGCCTCAGTCTCTTCTACCAGGCTTATTATGTGTCACTTCCTTCATGTACAGGATGGTTCAGCCAAGATGTCCTTTTGAGTTTTTTTCCCTACTTGACTCTCCATTTTCCTTCTCCATTACTTTGCCCTGAATTGCCTTCCTATTGGCCTGGAATTCCCTAACTCCTCACCTCTGCATCTTAGAATCTCTGTTTTTCTTCAAGTCTCAGATCAGGGATCACCTTCTCCCTGTCAAGACATTTCTGCTCATTTCCAGAAGCTAATATCTTTCTCCTCACATCCTTCTATAATTCTATTCTAGAATACTCTATTTTATGCACTCATACACTTAAGTCGTTTCCTTCATTAGAATGCAACTCCATGTTGCCTTTGGGACTTTGCATTCCCACAAATTGACATTTGTTGATAGATGACCATTTTATAGGTTCATCACCAATATGCTTATTCTCCAGAGACGTCCCCTCAGCATCAGTTAATTAAAAACTGCTATCTAAGAATTGTTTTAATTTGCATTTTCTGATTATTAGACAGCTTGAAAATTTTTCAGGTGGTTATTGAGAATTTGGGAGGGAAGAACTATTTATCAATTGATCGATATGACCTTTATTAAGTCCATGATATGTGATAAGTGGCTAGATAGAAAACTAGATTTGGAATTAGGAAGACATCTTCATGAGTTCAAATCTGGCCTCAGACATATATTAGTTGTGTGACGCTGGGTAAGTCACTTAACCATGTTTGCCTCAATTTCCTCATCTGTAAAATGAGCTGGAAATGGAAAACCCCAAGCCCCAAATGAAGTCATAAAGTGCTGGACATGACTGAAAAAGTGACTGAACAACAACAATAATATGGGATAGATACTGTGCTAGGTGCTGGTGACAAAAAGAATAAAGGAAGCACATCCTGGCTTAAAGATACTTATATTCAGTAAAGGAAAGCAAAATATGTGACTATAAGCATATGTGAAACACAAAATAAATACACGATTGTGGGAGGGGCCTCAGGCAGCTGGGGGATTAGAGAAGATTTTATATAAGAGGTGACACTAGAGCTCAGCTTTGAAGGACTCTAGGAATTTGAAGAG
Organism: Sminthopsis crassicaudata; assembly: GCF_048593235.1. Taxonomy (NCBI): domain Eukaryota; kingdom Metazoa; phylum Chordata; class Mammalia; order Dasyuromorphia; family Dasyuridae; genus Sminthopsis; species Sminthopsis crassicaudata. The sequence goes on along the minus strand of NC_133617.1, from coordinate 744,230,336 downwards.
ACAGAATTTTGCATGCTGGCAAATAGGCCTGGAATGATCCCTTACCAGCCTCCTTTGAGCCACCTGAGGACAGCCGAAGAAGAGCAAGGAGGAATAAGGCTAGAAAAGTAGATTAGAATCAGCTTGTGAGGGGCAGAAGACTTTTTTTTTTCAGTAGGGAAGTGATGAGGTCAGATGGACACTTTAGGCAAATCACTTTGGCACTGGGGAGACTGGATTGGAGAAGGGAGAGACGTGAAGCAAGAAGATGGATTAGAAGACTACTTAATAAATAATAATAAACATTTATTAAATGCTGGGAGGCACTGGCAATGTGAAAAAAAAAGACTAACATTTTCCCTGACCACATAGAACTTAGTATCGAGGGTGAAGAGTCCTCCAGTGCACAAGGAGGTGTGTTCAAAATAAATATGAAGTGCTTTGTGATGAAAAGGCTCTGACAGCTGGGGTAGGTGGTGGGAGGGTGGATTGAGGAATGATTTCATTCATGTGGATGTTGGCAATTTAGTTGCGTCTCAAAGAGATGGAAATGCAGAAGAAAGAGTGCTTTCGAGGACCATGTGGATGGGGGAAATGCGGCTAGAGAGGACAAATACCGGGAAGAGAGAATCAACCATACTTGGTCACTGATTAGAGATGGGAGTGACGATGATTCTATCTTAGGCTTGGTGAATGGCAGGATTATGGCAACTTTGACAGATGTAGGAGAGTTTCTAACAGAAGTAAATGGTGGGGAAGACAATGAGCACTGTTTTGGACATATTAGTGCTTTGCACACACCCACCTGAAAATGTTCATTAACCATTATGTGAACTCAGGCAAGAACTTTTGAATATTTTGAGTACTTAGCAAATAATCACAACAGGTCTTACTTTGACATGTATTGCCTTATTGGTTTTGGATATAAGAATTTCATCAGAAATCACATGTACAAAATCCTTTCTCCTATCTGTTTCTCTTCTTTTTATCCTGGAGGCATTCCATTTTGTGGGTAGATAATGTTTTATTTTACCTTTGAGTCCTCAGTGCATCATTTCTCTTTGTCTCAGGGATGAAAACAGAAGAAAAGATGGCCTGCCCCGTGATCTTCCCAGATGCTCGCAACTTCCATCATTTCACTCCGGATTCCCTGCTTATGATCGAGAAACTTATTGCTGAAGAGAAACTGAAGAAGAATACCCAAGATCCATCAGCTCTAGAAGCCCCTCCTCAGCCTCAGCTTGACCTGAAAGTATCCAGGAAGTTGCCCAAGATTTATGGGGACATTCCTCCTGAGGTTGTGGGGAAGCCTCTGGAAGACCTTGACCCTTTCTATGTGAACCACAAGGTGAGCCAAGGGATAATCTAAGGCAAAGACTCCCTATCCGTACTATATTTGTCTGGTTATGGAATTAGTCATTTTGGGATTCTCATCCTCATCTTTTTAGTTTCGGAGCATGCCCCTTCTTCTCAGGGTGCTTCTTGGAGTGGTAATCTAGGCTAATAATAGGGGAATAAAGGAGGATAGAGAAGCAAAAATGTCGTTAGTTTTGGCGAAAAGAGAACTAAATTGCGAATCATAAAATTGAGGCTCTTAGTTCTGGCTTCATAGCTTTCTTTTTAGAGGTAAAAAATTTACAACAGGTGATAAAACTGTAAGAAAAATAGAGCCTTTGGTTAAATAAAAATGGAAAGAAAAAAAAAGATTGTGATGGTTCAGAGCCTTCCGGTGTATAAAATGGAGATAATAATACCTGTCCTGATTCTTTCATAGTTTTATTCAATCAATCAGGGAGGATTTGTTAAGTTTTTACTATGTGCCTGACACTGAGGACACAAAGCTGGAAAACATTTTAATGGGGAAGTCAACATGTACATTAGCACACATATACAAGATAAAAGCAGATTATATAGAAATTAACCTTAGTGTTGGTGATACCAGCAGCTGTGGCGATGGAAGAGGTCTCCTGAAGAAAGTATCTCTTGAGCTGAGACTTGAAGGAAACTAGGAATTTTCAGAGGCAGATAGATATAGGGAGGGAGAGCATTTCATGTAGAGGATATGGCCAAGATAAATCTGGAGACACCCAAAAGATGGAGTGTCATGTAAGACAAAGAGAAATGTATATTGCAAATGGTGAAATTCTAAAGAAATATGAACTATTTTCAGCCACTGTGATTTTTAAAATTCAATTTTCTTTTTCTTTTAAATTCCAAATTCTTTTATTCAATTTATTTCCCTCTCCACTCATTGAGAAGGCAAGAACTTGACTAACCACTATACATATGAAGTCATGCAAATAATATTTCTACATCAGCCAAAATTTTTTTAAAAAGAAAAAAGACCAAAAAAATGCTTCAGTTTGTATTATTATCAGTTCTCTAGCAAGAGGTGGACAGCAGCAATTTTTTTTTTACCATGAATTCTTTGGGATTGTGGAAGATCAATGTATTGGTCAGAGTTACTAAATCTCATAACTGATTAGTTTTCCAATTATGTTATCATGGTGAAAATGGTTCTCCTGTTCTGTTATTTCATTTTGGAAAAGTTCATATAAGTGTTTACGGATTTGGATCATTTATCATTTGGTGAATGGCTCTTACTCTTGCAAATTTGGCTCAGTTCCTATATATTTGAGATAATATATAATTTATTATATGACATAATATTATATACGTGATATAATTATCATTAGCAGTGAAATTAGAGTCCCTCTCCCTGCTGCCAGTTTCCTCCTTTTCTTCTAATTTTGACTGGCAAAATTTTTAAATTTTATATAATCAGAGGGAATGATTTTGGAGAGAAAATAATGAGTTTCTCTTTTGGACATAGTGAGTTATTGAAGGAAATATTACTAACAATAGCATAAATTAGCATCTTTACCCTTTTTCAGTGTAGAAATAGATGATTACCAAAAGTATTTAGATTAGACTGAAAAGGACATAGGCTCTTAGCAGTAGTTAGCATTTGGTGCAGGTTGTTGAGGGACATCTTGAAACTACTTCCCTTAAAACTTTCAAGAACAGAATCGATACGTGGACAGTTCTAGGGTAGTTCTGTTTAGAATTTGGAGCTGGAACATGTGACCTCTCAAGCTGATTTCCTGCTCTGTGATTCCAAAGACCAATCAAAGAGTGATTATCCTTCACATGAAAGCTGATACTTTCTTGGAATCACATCTTTAGGTTGGATGGTCGAGAAATGAAATTGTGGTTTAAAATACTATTTCATTTTTCTCTTGTCTGGGTTGTTTACAAAGTAAATAATCTGTTCCTTTTTGTTTTTTGAAAAATTATTTTTGTTGTTGGAAAATGTCAGTTTTAAAAAAATTAACATTCATCTTTTTTCACTTATGATTAATCTCAGATTTCAGGATATATCACTTTGGATTGTTGTTTGAGTTCCTTTGCTCTTTGGACCTCAAATTATTATTATGTTTTTAATTGTTTTTATTTACCAGATATTTGCATGGGTAATTTTACAACATTGACAATTGCCAAACCTTTTGTTCCAATTTTTCCCCTCCCTCCCCCCCCCAGATGGCAGGTTGACCAATACATGTTAAATATGTTAGAGTATAAATTAAATACAATATATGTATACATGTCCAAACTTGTTTTGCTGAACAAAAAGAATCAGACTTTGAAATAGTGTACAATTAGCTTGTGAAGGAAATCCAAAATGCAGGCGGACAAAAATAAAAGGATTGGGAATTCTATGTAGTGGTTCATAGTCATCTCCCAGAGTTCTTTCGTTGGGTGTAGCTGGTTCAGTTAATTACTGCTCTATTGGAACTGATTTGGTTCATCTCATTGTTGGAGAGGCCACGTCCATCAGAATTGATAATCGTCTAGTCTTGTTGTTGAAATATATAATGATCTCCTGGTCCTGCTCACATCACTCAGCATCAGTTCATGTCAATCTCTCCAGGCTTTTCTGAAATCATCCTGTTGGTCCTTTCTTACAGTACAGTAATATTCCATAACATTCATTTACCACAATTTATTCAGCCATTCTCTAATTGATGGGCATCCACTCAGTTTCCAGTTTCTGGCCACCATAAAGAGGGCTGCCACAAACAATCTTGCACATACAGGAGGTCCCTTTCTCTTCTTTAAGATCTCTTTGGGATATAAGCCCAGTAGTCACACTGCTGGGTCAAAGGGTATGCACAGTTTGATAACTTTTTGAGCATAGTTCCAAATTGCTCTCCAGAATGGCTGGATGTATTCACAATTCCACCAATAATGTATCAGTTGGACCTCAAATTATTAATAAAGTTAGCAATTGCTAATAGATTAATTAACCAATGATGAATAATAATTAAAATATTAATTGACCCATTTCTTTCTGAAGTTTCTTGTGGATACAAAGGCTTTCTGTTATTCAAATATATTTTACTTTATATTTAAATATCTTTCTCCTTGCAAAATTTATTGTTTTTCACTGAAATTGTTGAATTTGACTGTTATGAGCCTTAGAGTTTGCAACATAAATTTTTTCCCTTTCTGGAGACGAACTGTAGATTCTTCTGTTGGCAATTTAAAATTTTATGTCTTCAGAAGATGTGGGCCTTTTTGTTGCCCATGTCAATCTCTCCACTTGAGATATTCCAGTGGCCCCTTACTTTTATCCAGAATCAAATATAACCCTTCAGTTTAGCATTTAAAGCTCTACCTAGAAATTAGCCTCAGTCTCTTCTACCAGGCTTATTATGTGTCACTTCCTTCATGTACAGGATGGTTCAGCCAAGATGTCCTTTTGAGTTTTTTTCCCTACTTGACTCTCCATTTTCCTTCTCCATTACTTTGCCCTGAATTGCCTTCCTATTGGCCTGGAATTCCCTAACTCCTCACCTCTGCATCTTAGAATCTCTGTTTTTCTTCAAGTCTCAGATCAGGGATCACCTTCTCCCTGTCAAGACATTTCTGCTCATTTCCAGAAGCTAATATCTTTCTCCTCACATCCGTCTATAATTCTATTCTAGAATACTCTATTTTATGCACTCATACACTTAAGTCGTTTCCTTCATTAGAATGCAACTCCATGTTGCCTTTGGGACTTTGCATTCCCACAAATTGACATTTGTTGATAGATGACCATTTTATAGGTTCATCACCAATATGCTTATTCTCCAGAGACGTCCCCTCAGCATCAGCTAATTAAAAACTGCTCTCTAAGAATTGTTTTAATTTGCATTTTCTGATTATTAGACAGCTTGAAAATTTTTCAGGTGGTTATTGAGAATTTGGGAGGGAAGAACTATTTATCAATTGATCGATATGACCTTTATTAAGTCCATGATATGTGATAAGTGGCTAGATAGAAAACTAGATTTAGAATTAGGAAGACATCTTCATGAGTTCAAAATCTGGCCTCAGACGTATATTAGTTGTGTGACTCTGGGCAAGTCACTTAACCATGTTTGCCTCAATTTCCTCATCTGTAAAATGAGCTGGAAATGGAAAACCCCAAGCCCCAAATGAAGTCATAAAGTGCTGGACATGACTGAAAAAGTGACTGAACAACAACAATAACATGGGATAGATACTGTGCTAGGTGCTGGTGACAAAAAGAATAAAGGAAGCACATCCTGGCTTAAAGATACTTATATTCAGTAAAGGAAAGCAAAATATGTGACTATAAGCATATGTGAAACACAAAATAAATACACGATTGTGGGAGGGGCCTCAGGAGCTGGGGGATTAGAGAAGATTTTATATAAGAGGTGACACTAGAGCTCAGCTTTGAAGGACTCTAGGAATTTGAAGAGACAGAATTTTGCATGCTGGCAAATAGGCCTGGAATGATCCCTTACCAGCTTCCTTTGACCCACCTGAGGACAGCCGAAGAAGAGCAAGGAGGAATAAGGCTAGAAAAGTAGATTAGAATCAGCTTGTGAGGGGCAGAAGACTTTTTTTTTTCAGTAGGGAAGTGATGAGGTCAGATGGACACTTTAGGCAAATCACTTTGGCACTGGGGAGACTGGATTGGAGAAGGGAGAGACTTGAAGCAAGAAGGTGGATTAGAAGACTACTTAATAAATCAATAATAAATATTTATTAAATGCTGGGAGGCACTGGCAATGTGAAAAAAAAGACTAACATTTTCCCTGACCACATAGAACTTAGTATTGAGGGTGAAGAGTCCTCCAGTGCACAAGGAGGTGTGTTCAAAATAAATATGAAGTGCTTTGTGATGAAAAGGCTCTGATAGCTGGGGTAGGTGGTGGGAGGGTGGACTGAGGAATGATTTCATTCATGTGGATGTTGGCAATTTAGTTGCGTCTCAAAGAGATGGAAATGCAGAAGAAAGAGTGCTTTCGAGGACCATGTGGATGGGGGGACATGCGGCTAGAGAGGACAAATACCAGGAAGAGAGAATCAACCAAGCTTGGTCACTGATTAGAGATGGGAGTGACGATGATTCTATCTTAGGCTTGGTGAATGGCAGGATTATGGCAACTTTGACAGATGTAGGAGAGTTTCTAACAGAAGTAAATGGTGGGGAAGACAATGAGCACTGTTTTGGACATATTAGTGCTTTGCACACACCCACCTGAAAATGTTCATTAACCATTAGGTGAACTCAGGCAAGAACTTTTGAATATTTTGAGTACTTAGCAAATAATCACAACAGGTCTTACTTTGACATGTATTGCCTTATTGATTTTGGATATAAGAATTTCATCAGAAATCACATGTACAAAATCCTTTCTCCTATCTGTTTCTCTTCTTTTTATCCTGGAGGCATTCCATTTTGTGGGTAGATAATGTTTTATTTTACCTTTGAGTCCTCAGTGCATCATTTCTCTTTGTCTCAAGGATGAAAACAGAAGAAAAGATGGCCTGCCCCGTGATCTTCCCAGATGCTCGCAACTTCCATCATTTCACTCCGGATTCCCTGCTTATGATTGAGAAACTTATCGCCGAAGAGAAACTGAAGAAGAATACCCAAGATCCATCAGCTCTAGAAGCCCCTCCTCAGCCTCAGCTTGACCTGAAAGTATCCAGGAAGTTGCCTAAGATTTATGGGGACATTCCTCCTGAGGTTGTGGGGAAGCCTCTGGAAGACCTTGACCCTTTCTATGTGAACCACAAGGTGAGCCAAGGGATAATCTAAGGCAAAGACTCCCTATCCGTACTATATTTGTATGGTTATGGAATTAGTCATTTTGGGATTCTCATCTTCATCTTTTTAGTTTCGGAGCATGCCCCCTCTTCTCAGGGTGCTTCTTGGAGTGGTAATCTAGGCTAACAATAGGGGAATAAAGGAGGATAGAGAAGCAAAAATGTCGTTAGCTTTGGCGAAAAGAGAACTAAATTGCGAATCATAAAACTGAGGCTCTTAGTTCTGGCTTCATAGCTTTCTTTTTAGAGGTAAAAAATTTACAACAGGTGATAAAACTTAAGAAAAATAGAGCCTTTGGTTAAATAAAAATGGAAAGAAAAAAAAAGATTGTGATGGTTCAGAGCCTTACGGTGTATAAAATGGAGATAATAATACCTGTCCTGATTCTTTCATAGTTTTATTCAATCAATCAGAGAGGATTTATTAAGTTTTTACTATGTGCCTGACACTGAGGACACAAAGCTGGAAAACATTTTAATGGGGAAGTCAACATGTACATAAGCACACATATACAAGATAAAAGTAGATTATATAGAAATTAACCTTAGTGTTGGTGATACCAGCAGCTGTGGCGATGGAAGAGGTCTCCTGAAGAAAGTATCTCTTGAGCTGAGACTTGAAGGAAACTAGGAATTTTCAGAGGCAGATAGATATAGGGAGGGAGAGCATTTCATATAGAGGATATGGCCAAGATAAATCTGGAGACAGCCAAAAGATGGAGTGTCATGTAAGACAAAGAGAAATGTATATTGCAAATGGTGAAATTCTAAAGAAATATGAACTATTTTCAGCCACTGTGATTTTTAAAATTCAATTTTCTTTTTCTTTTAAATTCCAAATTCTTTTCTTCAATTTATTTTCCCTCTCCACTCATTGAGAAGGCAAGAACTTGACTAACCACTATACATATGAAGTCATGCAAATAATATTTCTACATCAGCCAAAATTTTTTTAAAAAGAAAAAAGACCAAAAAAATGCTTCAGTTTGTATTATGAGTCTATCAGTTCTCTAGCTAGAAGTGGACAGCAGCAATTTTTTTTTTACCATGAATTCTTTGGGATTGTGGAAGATCAATGTATTGGTCAGAGTTACTAAATCTCATAACTGATTAGTTTTCCAATTATGTTATCATGGTGAAAATGGTTCTCCTGTTCTGTTATTTCATTTTGGAAAAGTTCATATAAGTGTTTCCGGATTTGGATCATTTATCATTTGGTGAATGGCTCTTACTCTTGCAAATTTGGCTCAGTTCCTATATATTTGAGATAATATATAATTTATTATATGACATAATATTATATACGTGATATAATTATCATTAGCAGTGAAATTAGAGTCCCTCTCCCTGCCGCCAGTTTCCTCCTTTTCTTCTAATTTTGACTGGCAAAATTTTTAAATTTTATATAATCAGAGGGAATGATTTTGGAGAGAAAATAATGAGTTTCTCTTTTGGACATAGTGAGTTATTGAAGGAAATATTACTAACAATAGCATAAATTAGCATCTTTACCCTTTTTCAGTGTAGAAATAGATGATTACCAAAAGTATTTAGATTAGACTGAAAAGGACATAGGCTCTTAGCAGTAGTTAGCATTTGGTGCAGGTTGTTGAGGGACATCTTGAAACTACTTCCCTTAAAACTTTCAAGAACAGAATCGATACGTGGACAGTTCTAGGGTAGTTCTGTTTAGAATTTGGAGCTGGAACATGTGACCTCTCAAGCTGATTTCCTGCTCTGTGATTCAAAAGACCGATCAAAGAGTGATTATCCTTCACATGAAAGCTGATACTTTCTTGGAATCACATCTTTAGGTTGGATGGTCGAGAAATGAAATTGTGCCCAATCTTGGTTTCCTTATTAATCGTGTATTTTTACTATCTAGTGCTAAGAAGGTTTTGGATGCTTTCTTTAATTTTTTTTATCACGCCGTCATTACTTATAATCCTTTTGTGTGTTTCAGACATTCATGGTGTTGAACAAAAAGAGGACAATCTACCGCTTCAGTGCCAAACCAGCCTTATTCATTCTTGGGCCTTTTAATGCCGTCAGGAGACTGGCTATTTACGTCTCAGTTCATTCATATCCTTTCATTAACACTTCTTTCTCTCCTTGCCTCCATTACTAGTCAGACATCACCCCTGGTGTTCTAAGTGGGTGGCCACGTGCCATCATCAAGAACTCCATAGGACTGGGTAATCAAGAATCCAAGTGCAAAGTATGAATTTTCAGTCAAGTAAGTGATGTGATTGCCATAACATAGAGCCGGAGGTCAGTAACTTTCATCATGGTAGCCTTGTACTCATATCCAGGTGGGCTTTAAAAAACATCTCAAAACAACTTTCTACAATATTGGTATTAGCTTCATCAGGGTTGATCAGAACTCTCATATCTGCTTTCTTGGTCTAAGGACAATAAAATGTCCTGTTTGTTTGTTTTGGCTTCTTTTTCTTGGAGCTATATTGGGGAAAGGAGGAGTAATCAATGAGATATTGGAATCACTACTGGGGGTGAGATATTGCTAACACAGCATAGAGAAGGCATATTTATTCAGGGTTTATTTTGTTTTTGATTTCCTTGACAATGAGAATGATTTTTGCATTGGAAAATATATCATCATTACTGTGATCATAGATAGTATTAAATGGCACTTTAGGTGTATTATCTCATTTTGACTCTTCCAACACCCAGTAAGGGAGATGATATTGTTATCCCTATATTACAGAACACAAATGAGGAATGAGTTGAACCTCCAGGAAAGAAAAGAGACACTAAGAAAGCATTTAGCTAAGCCTGATGAATTCCAAGTCACTAGAGTTTAATGACGAAAATGGTCTTTGGTTGCTGAAAGAGCCGGATTTTCTAAGCTCTCCTCAGTGATCTTTGAAAACCTGAACTAAATGGCAGATTTAGCATGGGTAGGCAAAAGGGCAAATGTCTCTGATTTTCACAAAATGAAATAGGTCAAAATTTTACAGTGTTTTAAAGGGGATGATTATGAAAAATCTAGAAAAGAAGGTATCCCCCAAATTCCCTATAACTTCATCAAAAACAAACCACGCCCGATTAATGTTACTTCCTTTTTTTTTTTTTTTTTTTTTTGGACAATATTAGTAGATTGCTTTAAGTCAGGGAGATGCTATAGATATAGTTTACATAAATTGCAGTGAAGTGTTTGACAAAGCCTCTTAAGCTTTTTTTGAGGAAGAGATGTGGAACAAGATATTTTTTTTCTGGTGGAATCAAAATTGATTGATTGGCTAGGTCCCCAAAATATGTATTAATGTATTTGATATCAGCTTGCAAAGAGATCTCTGCTGAAACATCCCAAGGATCTGTCCTTGACACTGTGCTGCTTAACATCTGATCAGCAGCTTGGATAAAGGCATTGATGATATACTTAGAAAATTTGCAGAAGAGGTAAAATTATGGGCCATCACTAATGCATGGGTTAATTATCAAGGTCCAAAAAGATCGTGACAATTCAGAATGTTGAGCTAAACATCATAAGATAAATACAAACACAAAATCTTCTATTTGGGTTAAAATTGAACTTCACAACTATAAGATTACTTTTATCTAAATGGTGTTTTTTGTTTTTCCAGAGAGGGAGAGAAAGAGAGAGGGAAGAAGAGAAGGAGGAGTGAAAGAGAGAGTAGGAAGATGAGGGAGAAGAGGGAGAAAAGGAGTAGAAATAGAAGAAGAAAAAAGAATTTGTTTCATTTATCAAGTTCTTACCCAATGCTCTAAACAGTGAGCTAATCATGGAGGTGAACAATAAAGTAAACATCAGAGAGCAGAGGGAACCCTTGGCAGTTGGAGAGGAGGAGACAGCATTGAAGAAGTCCAGAGAGTAGTTGTAAATGAAGTCAAGTAAGCTTGGGGCCCCTCCCCAAACTGTGGGAGAGAGCAGTGGTATCAAACTGAAATAGAAACAGATCCCTGCAGCTGCATATTGATTTCGAAAACCACAAATTGCCATTGCATTTTGATTTATTTTGTTAACCATTCCCAATGACATTCTAATCTGATTCTGGGAGTGCCTGGGAATTTTGAGTGGCCTCTGCTCTAGGCTATCAGTTGATTAGCTATTTTTTCTCTTCCAATAGTCATTCTCTTTGGCTTAGAAAATAAAAATTAAATAATATGGACAAGCTCTACTTTTTCTCTGATAGTTGTCCTTGTTCTGTTCATCTCAGCAGAGAGTCCCATCTTTTCCTTGATTTTTTCTTCACTGTTATAGCTCAAGAAAAATGATCTTCTTTTTTTTTTTGGTTCTCTCTTTGCTTTGCAATCTTAGATCATTCTAGGCATTAGCAATTCTAACACTATTCTTACAGATCCTGCCATGCCCACCTGACATATATTTGTCGCATGTTCTCTGTCTTTGTTTCCACCTCCCATGCCCAATTTTTAGAAGATGAAGTCGATTAATCAGTTCCCCATGCAGCTGTATTAGGCTTTAATAATTTTTCTTTATCAGATTTACTTCTTTTATATATTCAAAATTTCATTCTAGGTTGACTTTTTCTATAGAATTTTAGCCCATGGGATCCTCCTTATTTTTCCAGAGGATTGTTGGAGGCCACTGAATTTTTTTGGACTTAGGAAGAGTATTGTTTTTTGCTTTTTAGAAATTTAATTCTTTTATTTCAAGGAGAGACAGAGTTTGATGAAGAGAAGGGGGATCAAGCTAGTGGGAAGCATGAGAGAAGAGAGCCCAGGCAGATGGGACTTTCTTTATTCCAGGGGAGGAAGTTCAATTCTCAGACTGATGGGCAAGAGAGTGATTGTGGGAATAAGGTAGGTAAGGGAGTGGGAATACTACAATGGGAAAAATGAGTAGAATTGACTTTGCCTTTAAACAGTTCCCCAAACAGTGACACCATGTGTGACGTGATGAATAGCTAACCACATGGTGAATGTTACAGGCTGATATTTACAGGATGTCAGAAAGGTGGACATGGTACTCGGAACAAGGGGCTAGCCAGAGAATTCTGCAGGACAAGGTTTTGTGGGAAGCCATTAATGAATCAATAGAATTGTAGTGTCCTTCTGTGTATTCAGCCCTGTGTAAAGAACTGTAGGAACAGGCAAGAGGACATGATTCCAGCCTGTATAGACTATAAAACTTATAAAATAGCACACATAGGATTTTTTATTATAGCTTTTTATATTATTATATTTATATAATATTTATACTATATAAAACATTATTATATATAATATTTGTTAATATATTAAATTATATATATTTATAGTAATTATAATATATATTAAATATTATGGCTTTTTATTGAAAGAACATATGCATGGGTAATTTTTCAACATTGACCCTTGCAAACACTACTGCTTCAACTTTTCCCCTCTTTCCTCCTTCCCTCTCCCTTAGATGGCAGGTAAACCCATACATGTTAAACATGTTAAAGTATATGCTAAATTCAATATATATATGTATACATATTTATATAGTTGTCTTGCTATACAAGAAAAATCAGATTTAGAAAGAAGGTAAAAATAAACCTGGGAACAAAACCAAAAACGCGAGCAAACAACAACAGAAAGAGTGTAAATGCTCTGTTATGATCCACACTCATTTCCCAGTGTTCTTTCGCTGGGTGTAGCTTGTTCTTTCATCACTGATCATTTGGAACTGAATTGGATCCTCTCATTGCTGAAGAGAACCACGTCCATCAGAGTACATTCTCATACAGCATTGTTGTTGAAGTGCACAATGATCTCCTGGTTCTGCTCATTTCACTCTGCATCAGTTCATGCAAGTCTTCCCAGGCCTTTCTGAAATCATCCGGCTGGTCATTTCTTACAGAATAATAATATTTCATAACATTCATATACCACCAGCCATTCCCCAGTTGATGGGCATCCCCTCAGTTTCCATTTTCTGGCCACTACAAAAAAGGGCTGCCACAAACATTTTTGCAGATATGGGCCCCTTTCCCTCCTTTAAGATCTCTTTGGGGATATAAGCCCAGTAGAAATGCTTCTGGATCAAAAGGGATGCACAGTTTAATAACTTTTTGAGCATAGTTCCAAATCACTCTCCAGAGTGGCTGGATCCTTTCACAGTTCCACCAACAATGTATCAGTGTCCCAGTTTTCCCACATTCCCTACAACATTCATCATTATCTTTTCCTGTCATCTTAGCCAATCTGACAGGTCACACGTAGGATCTTACAGAATGATACACGACCAAGGGTGCATTATGTGGTCCATACCACATTTGCTATAGGAGGTTGGGGAAGGGAGAGAGAAAAATAAGATAAAGTTGGAGTAGTCAACTTCATGGGATAGGTAAGAATTGAATTTTATTGTAAACACTGGAAAGTGTCATTGTTGGGCCAAGTGAACAATGACAAGTACCATGGTGTAGTGCAGAGAAAGCACTTTGGGTGCTATTTATGCCTCTGGTAGATATTGGTTGTGTGATTCTAGGCAAATCCCGTTACCTTTTAGTATCACAAGCAGCTTTTAAAACTATAAATTACAGAATATTTGACAACCTATATTGATTGAGGGAATTTCTTCTTCAGGAGTTCAGAGTTTGATATTAAAATCCAATAGCTACGAATACTTAAGCACAGTCTTACAGGAAAGCAAGAATAAAACAACAAAGATGAAGATCTTTTTCAAGAGTGGTTAAAAATTAATCATTTGCAATTGTTGCCTCAGTGCAACAAGAGTGCATTTGAGCTAAAACTAGGGTAGACTAATCAAGGCTGTAAGATTTAGAGAGTAATGAATATACTTTCAGTATTTCATTAGACAGTTTCTCATTAGTACAAGGAGCCACCACTCTCCTATGGTATTGGCTTAATCTTGGACTCTTTTTTTCCCTCCCTCCTTCTTTCCCTTCTTTCCTTCTTCCTTCCTTTCCTTCCTCTTTCCTTCTTTCCCTCCCTTCCTTCCCTCTCTCACTTCTTTCTTCCTTTCTTCTCTCCCTCCCTTCCTTTTTTCTCCCTTCTTCCCTTCCTTCCTTCCTCTTTCCTTCCTTCCCTCTCTCTCTTCTTTCCTTCTTCCTTTCTTCCCTCCTCCTTCCTTTGCTTTCTCCCTTCCTCCCTCACTCCCTTCCTTTTCCTTGTACCACACATTTGTGTATGTGTATGAGCCTTGGTTCTCTTTTTACGATGATTGCAAATGAGATTCTTAGAGAGTTTGGATTCTGTGTCCAAGCTCTAAATATATTGGGAACAGGTGTTTACCGAAGCAGTGCCAGCCCAGACAGGCTGACTTGAACCCTCCTTTTCCTAAGTTGTGCCTTACCTCGCATGAGCCGCCAGGAAGAACTTGCATGGGAATAGAGGAGCTAGAACTAAAGGGAGTTGTGCTGACCATGTTCCTGTTCATCATTCTTTATACATTATCTCACCTCTTCCTTAACGGTATTATTCACATTATTCAGCATGTTCATCATATGCACTGTTATTGTCAATTGTGCCTTCATGGCATTCCTAAAAGATGAGAAAATGAATAAACAGGCTGAGTAAGTATTTCCCCTTGATTCCTCTCCTCTAAACTCCTATCACTTCTTGCTTCTGTTTTTGTTCAATTATGTTAATTTGTTAAATATTAACATATTAATATTAATAAATAAAATGTTAACATAATTTGTTAAATTATGGAATTTAATGAGAAAAAGCTAAGGGATGAGAAATAGGGAATTATTTTGCTCTAGGACAAATTTCAACATGATTCCTGGAAGATTTTGTATCTAATAGGAATCTGGTAGCGAATGAATTTAAATCTCCTAAAACAACTGAGATGAAATTAGCCAAGACTTTGGTGAATTGTCTTTACAAAAATTTGAACTTTGAGGAAAATTTCAGTTTTAAGCATTTATTACACACTGACTGTATGGAGTTCATTGTATATATTGAATTAAAAAATAAAGTTGAGATAAAATGCAGAGTAGACACCTCTTTTACCCCCTCTCTCTTTCCCTGTTGACCCAGAGCAGTCTGAAACTTCACAGAATTAAGCACCCAGTCAAAATCTATTTGGCTTTGCCGGTCCCAGTCTCTGAAATAGACTTCCTTTCTCAGTGCCAAGAAACTTCCCTTTTGCCATTCAGACTTTTCGGGTTCGTGAATTCTTTCACGTTGGGCCTGTGTCTCTGACTAGAGTTTCTGCACTGCCACTAATATGAGCTTATGATTTTCCTTCTGTGGTTTATCTTTTCTTGGTTTAGGTGTTGGAATCTCATAAAAGGGTTTCAGTAGGGTGTTTTCTTTCTCAATTTTTTTAATATTTTGAGAATAATTTGGACCATTTGGGTGCTAACAATTCTTTAGGAATTTGAATCAAGGTGTGCTTTTGTTCCTCCTCCTTGCTGTGGAAGCTTTTTTTTTTTTTTTTTTTTTTTTTTTTTTTTTTAAACACTAGATAAGTTCCTTTTTCTGAGACTGACCTCTATCTGCTCTTCTGATGGTTTGAACATTTTATATTTTTGAAAGTATTTTTCTTTTCTTTTTTGTTTTCTGTTTTGTTTTGTTTGTTTTGTCAGCTTATAATTGCATAACTTTTGCTTTTTTAAGAAAGATTCACTTAATGAATATTAAAACATTTTCATCCCTTGCATATTTTATGTATATTAATTTTTAAAATGTATTTCTTGTAACCAATAGATTGTAGTGTTTTGCTTTCTTATCTGATCTATCATTCTTTTAAATTTTTATTGGAGTTCTTAATCCATTCATCTTTAAAGTTATGAAGATTAGTTTATATTTTCCTCATTCTGTCTCTAATGTTGGAGTTTTTCAAGTTATATTTCAAATTATTCAAGTTATATTTTTTCTGTGACAATACTATGTTCTTTCAGTTATTTTACTTTAATCTTTTTTAATCTTTTTAAGCTGGCCTTATTCCTACTTTCTTTTTTCCCCTTACCACTGACCCCCTCTTCTTGTTTGTTACCCCTCTTTCTTTGGAGTTTTGCTTATTAGTTCCATTTTCTCTTTTCATTTTATCTGGTTTATACATCTCTTCCCTCTTTTTTTACTCTCAAATATTCAAGTACATTCCTCTTTCTTTTTTTCCCCTTCAACCAGTACCATTCATTCATTTTATAAATTTAATTTTTTTCTTTCCAAAAAAGATTTCTCTCATTCTCATTATCCATCTTTTCTTTCTGTCTCCTCTAGGCCCTCATTCCTTGACTCATTGTACCTATATTTATCCACTCTTTTTCTCTTTGTATTTCTCATATGATTCAACCTTCTAAGGCATTCAGGCTTTCTCTTCTAGGCAATTTCTACTTCTGCCTTGTGCAGCTTGCCTCGTAGCTTTCCCTTTTTTATTGTGCCTCATTCTCAGAACAATGTAAATTATTATAAGTGTTGGAAAGGATGCTGCCCTATGTTAAGAATCCTCTCCAACCATGCAGTTCATAACTGATCTCTATCTTTCCTCATTACCTTTTCCCCCATTTGTTTTAAAATCTTCCTCCTGAGCTCATGACCTTCCACTCCCAGAGAAACAATTATTCCTAGGGGTTCTAACTCCCTCTCCACTTTGCCCAGGTAGGAACTTCAGATCACTTAGACCACATTTTATGCTAGGTCCTCATCTTCTTTCAGAGACCATCTCTCTCTTCATCATAGGTGCATTGATCAGTGGGAATTCCCTACCATTACCAAAGCAAGAGCTCCTTCCTTCTTCTTCTTTTTAATTCTCCCCTTCTCTTCACTTATTTCCTCTATAGGTTCTTCTCTAACTGAGACTACAATGGTCAATTTCCCTTTATAGCTAGCCTTCAAGCATATCCAGAAACATTAGTCGCACCTCTCTATTCTTCTACTCTCCTTATCTCTTTCATGTTCACTCCCACATAATAAAGTAGACGCCCCCCCCAAACAAAAACAAAAACTAAAACTAAACATTGATTCACCTCTAGGCAGGGTGTTGCCACATTCTGTTTATATGGTTCCAGTCCTACCTTTTTACTGTTATTTCCACTTGACTTTCTTCCTTGTCTCCTTGTGATCATTTGTTTTGTTTTATTTTATTTTTTAGCGTTTTCTTTTCTTTTCTTTTTATAGCTTTTTATTTACCAGATATATGCATGGGTAAATTTTCAGCATTGACAATTGCAAAACCTTTTGTTCCAATTTTTCCCCTCCTTTCCCACCCCCTCCCCCAGATGAACAATACATGTTAAATATGTTAAAGTATATGTTAAATACAATAAATGTATACATGCCCATACAGTTATTTGCTGCATATTAGCTTTTTTATTTTCAAAATATATGCATAGATAGTTTTGAACACTCACAAGGTTTGCAAAACCTTGTGTTTATATTTTTGTTTTTTTCTCCCACCCCTTCCCTAGACAAGTAATCCAATATATATTAAACCTGTGCAATTCTTCTCTACATATTTCTACATTCATCATGATGCACAAGAAAAATCAGATCAAAAAGGAAAGAAAATGAGAAAGAAAACAAAAGCAAGCAAACAACAACAAAAAGGTGAAAATACTATGTTGTGATCCATATTCAGTCCCCCAGTCCTCTCTCTAGGTATAGGTCGCTCTCTTTATCTAGGCATTGGAACGGGCCTGAATCACTTCTTTGTTGAAAAAGCCACGTCCATCAGAATTGATCATTGTATAATCTCATTGTTGCCATGTACAATGATCTCCTGGTTGTGCTTATTTCACTCAGTATCAGTTCCTGTAAGTCTCTCTAGGCCTCTCTGAAATTATCCTGCTGGTCATTTTTTACAAAACAATAATTTTCCGTAACATTCTTATGACATAACTTATTCCCAAGCTGAAGGGCAGCCACTTAGTTTCCAGTTTCTTGCTACATACATTTTGCACATGTGGATCCCTTTCCCTCTATTATGATCTCTTTGGGATACAGGCCCAGTAGAGATACTACTGGATCAAAGGGGATGCACAGTTTGATAGTCCTTTAGGCATAGTTCTATATTGCTTTCCAGAATGGTTGGATCAGCTCTCCTTATGAACATTTAGAAAGAGATCTCTTTCTGGTCTCTCTGCTGTTATTCTATTGCTGTTATTATTCTTGGTTGGTGCCTTTATTGCTCCCCTTACATTTCTGTCATTTGAGGTACTTGAGGGACAAATAATTTCTTAATGCCTGGTTTTCTTTCTAAAAATGTTTCAAACGACTATTATTGAATGTTCATCTTTTTTCATTTATTGTTAAGCTTAGTAGTGCAGGACAGATTACCCTGGACTCGATTTTGAGCTGTATTGCTCCTTGAAATATATTATTCCATTCCCTCCTATATTTTCTTGTAGGTACTGAATAGTCTTCTGTTAAATAGTCTTCTGTTATTTGAATTTCTTTTTCTTTGTATTTGAAGGGATTTCTTTTTAATGACTTAAAAAAACTTGTTTCTGAACTGAATTGCTAAATTTAAAAATTGTTAAGTGTCTTGGAGTTTGTAGTCTTGATTTTTGTTCCTCTGGAAGTGATTTATTAATTCTTTCAACCAGTATGAAATTTTCTATGTTCAGAAACTTGGGACTGTTATTCTCTTTTTATAATTTCCTTCACTATCTTTAAGACTTTTGTCCTGTTGTGTGCTTTTATGATCTGTACTTTGCACCTATGTATTCTATCTTCTAGATCACTGTGTTTTGCTTGCATAATCAGCATATTTTCTTTTAATTTTTCTTTTTCTAGATGGCCCCTTGCTTGTGAATATTTATATTTCCAATCCATTGTTTTCTTTTTTTGTTTGTTTTTTTGATGAGACTTGCTTTCGATGAATTCTAATTTTTCTATTCAGCTCAATATTTTTGTTGTGTAGGCCATAAATTCTGCTCTCCTGATTTTCTTTTCTCCTTTGAATTCCTCAGAAGCAGCAGATGATTTCAAATTCTCATATTTCATAGCATCTTCTGTTTCTTCAAGTGTTGAATCATGTTCCTTTATTTTATGGTATTTATTCAGAGATTCCTGAACTCATTTACTAAATCTGAAAGCCACATTTCTCCTGCTATTGGTGAATTGCTGCTGGAATTATCTGCTTTCAATATCTTTAAGTTTTCTTCTTCTTGAAATCTTTAGTAACTTTGATCTTTCCTCCCCTTTTGTTGTGAAGGTTGTCTCTCACATGTTCCTCAAAAGGAGTGTCAGCTGTAGCCTCTTCTGTCATTTTTCTTCAAGGATGACTTTAATTTCCTCCTGAGGCTGCCATTTTACTTTCCTTAGAGGGAGTGAGTATTGGGCTAGAATTATATTTATATGTTTCTTTAAATATTATTCCTCTGGGGAATGTAGTGTTAAGATTCAATATAATTTCTAGTCACTGTTTCATTAATGGGGGAAGCAGGATCACAAGCTTTATATCCAAGAGTTGAACCCTTTTCTTGCCCCCCCTTTACACCAATTGGTGGCAAAATGGACTGCAGAGTAAGTATAAAGGAGAATATACACCAAATGATACAGATGAAGGAGTGCTCCAATCGGGAGTGAGATAACTCAGCCAAGAGAGAGTCCTAGATTTCAGCCAAGGGGAAATTCCCTGAGGTCTCTAGAGTACCAAGCTAATAGAGAGGGCCAACTCCTCTCATATTTCCTTCTTCCTAGAATATTTTCCTTTAACAACCCAAAGCAGGGCTAGTTGGCATCCTCATCTCTCTTAAAGTTGGAAATCAGAAGAGCCTAAAGTCCCATGAGACTCAAAGCAGATCCTAAAGACTGAAAACAAACTTGAAGCTTGAGGTGAATTAAAAGAAGATCAGAGACTGAGGCTTTCTTCCATTCTTGACAATTTTGTTTTTTTTTCAGGTGCTAGTATTGATCTCCACCAATGAGAGATCTCCATATCAATGGACTTTGAGGTCCCATTTTTCCTTATTACTCACTTTCTGAGACTCAGACTGATTCACTTCTATCTTATGATGGTTTCTTTAGGAGCTGTATCTCAAAGTAACTCGGCTTCCTCTCTGGGCAATTTAGAAACATCAGTCTCTGTCCTAAGTCATTTTGGGGTGGTTAGAATTGGCCCCAGCTGAGTACTGAATGCTTTCCTTCACACTTAGTGGAGCCCGTTCTACTGTTTGCTGCCCTGTTCTGGTCCCTCTATTCCTCAGTTCTCTGGCTTAGTACCGGTAGATCAGAGAGTTTTTCCAACACTGAACACTGCTGGTTGTTGGGGTACTGGTTTTGCTCGGTTCACTTTGCAATAGTTTATGTACGTCTTTGAAAGTTTTTCTGAAATCCATCTGCCTATCATTTCTTATTGCTTATTAGTATTCTATCACAATCATACACTCACAACACAACGAACCATTCCCATTTTTGGACATCCTCTCAATTTCCTCTTGCCATCACAAAGAGAGGTGCTATAAATATTTTAGAACATATAGGTTCTTTTCCTTTTTCTCCAATCATCTTTTCAAATAGACTTAGTAGTGATACTGGTTAGGTCAAAGGATACAGGCAGTTTAGGTATAGTTCCAGATTATTCTCCAAAATGGTTGGCTCAATTCACAATTCCACCAACAATGCATTATTGTCCTAATTTTCCCACATTCCCTCCAATATTCGATGTTTTCCCTTTCAATCATTTAAACTAATCGATAGGTATAAAAAGGTATTTCAAGGTTGTTTTAATTTGCATTTCTCTAATTATTTAGAGCATTTTTATATGAAGATAAATGATTCTGATTTCTCTACTTAATATCTGCCTGCTCATGTCCTTTGATCATTTGCCAATAAGGAAATGATTTGTATTCTTATAGATTTCATAAAGATCTTTATGTATTTGAGATATGAGACCTTTTATCTGAGAAGCCATCTATAATTTTTTTTTCCTCAATGTTTTGCTTTCCTTCTAATCTTGGCTACATTTATTTTTTATGTACTTTACTTTAATATAATCTAAATTATTCATTTTACATATTACTCTGCTCTCTCTCTTGTTTTTTCATAAGTTGTTAACCTATCTAAAAGCCTGATAAATAATATGTTCCATGTTCTTCCAATTTTTTTGTAATATCTTTCTTTGTATCTAAGTCATATAGCCATTTTGATCTTATCTTGGTAGATGATCTGAGATATTCATCCATGCTCAGTTTTTGCCATTGTGCTTTCCAGTTTTCCCAATAATTTTTACAAAATAATGAATGCTTATCCCCAAATTTTGTTTTTACATTAATCACATACAAGGTTGTTATATTTATTTGTTGCTGTAAATTGTATATCTATTCTGTTCCATTGATTTACCTTTATATTTCTTAACCAGCACAATATAGTTTTAATAATTACTGCCTTTTAATATATTTAAGATCTGGTATTGTTAAATCTCCTTCCCTTACATCTCTTACATATATATATCAAAGGAACATATATATTTTTTTTTCACTTTTTTTTTGTTCTTTCAAATGAATTTTGTCATTTTTTTCTACTTCAGTAGAATATTTTTGGATAATTTAATTAGGATAGCATTAAATACATAAATTGGTTAAGGTAAAATTGCCATTTTCAAAAATTATATTGGCCTAGTCTATCTGTGCACAATGAATATTTCTTCAATTATTTGAACCTTAATTATTTATATTAAATTTTTTCATAATTTTGTTTATATAGTTCCTAGTTTTATTTTGGCAAATATATTCCTGGTTATTTTACACTGCTTAGAATTATTTTAAATGGAGTATTTCTTACTATCTTCTTGAAGGATTTTGTTTATGATATATAGGGATGATGGTGATTTATATGGATTTACCTTATATCCTAATCCTTTCTCAAAATTATTAATTGTTTTAACTAACTTTTTAGTTGAATCTTTGGAATTTTCCAAGTATTTCATTAAATCATCCATAAAAAGAGATAGTTTTATTGCTTTGTTCCTTATTCTGATTTCTATTTCTTTTTCTTCTCATTTCTATTGCTAGTATTTCCAATACAATCTTGAATAATGAATAATTGAATAATGACAGTGGGCATCCTTGTTTCACACCTGAGCTTACTGAAAAATCTAGCTAGACTCCATTAGGAATAATGATTGCTGGTTTTAGATTAATGCTTTTAAAAAAATTATTTGAGGAAGAACCCTCAAATAATGTTTTTTCCTACTATATTTTTAATTTTTAAAATAGAAATTAGTGTTATTCTTTATCAAAGCTTCTTTTCTATAAATATTGATATAATAATATGATTTTAAAATGTTTTTATTATTGATATAATCAATTATGTTAATTTTTCTTATGTTAAACCATCCCAACATTTCATGTATAAATCCCATTTGGTCACAATGTATAATCTTTCTAATATATTGTTGTAATTTTTTAGCTCATATTTTATTTAGAATTTTGCATTCATATTCATTAATGAAATTACTTTATACTTTTCTTTCTATATTTTTATTTTTCCTGGTTTAGTTATCAGTATAATATTTTACAAAAAGAGTTTGATAGAATCCCTCTTTTGCCTACTATTTCAAATAATTACTTTAGTATTGAATTTAGTTGATCTTTAAATGTCTGATAGAATTCACTTGTGAATCCATCTGGTCTTGGTGCTTTTTTCTTAGGAAGTTCATTCATGGCCTGTTCAATTTTTTAAAAAGGTCTATTTAGATATTTTGTTTCCTTTTTTGCTATCCTTAGCAATTTATATATTTGTAAATATTCTTCCACTTCTCTTAAATTGTTAAATTTATTGGTATTTAATTGGGAAAAGTAATTCCTTATAGTTTCTTTAATTTCCTCTTTGTTAGAGATATTCTTGCTCTTTGCATTTTTAATACTAATGACTTGGTTTTCTTCTCTCTTTTTAAAAATAAAATTAATCAATGGTTTAGCTACTTTTTAAAAAAACTTAAACTCCTAATTCAATGGATTTTTAAAAATTCACTTTTAATTTTATCTTTAATTTTTAGGATTTTCAATTTAATGTTTAACTAGGGATTTTAGTTCTATTTTAGTTTTTTTTTTTTTAATTGCACCCTCTATTCATTGGTCTTCTATTTCTCTATTTTATTGATGTAAGTATTTAGAGACATTTTTTTCTGTATCTGTTTTGATATGTTGTATCTTTACTAATATTCTCTTTAATGAAATTATTGATTGTTTTGGTCATTTGTTCTTTAACTCATTCATTCTTTAAGATTAGGTTGTGTAATCTCCAGTTAGTTTTAATCTATGTTTCCTTCACCCACTATTGAATATAATCATTATTGCATTGTGATTGAGTTCTGGTCTCTTTGTCACAAATATCTTAAAGTCTTTGAATTTGTCAAATGCTCATTTTTTTCTCATTTGGGATTACATTTAACATTGCTGGATAAATTACTCTTGGTGGCAATCCTAATCCTTTTCCTTTTTGAAATATGTTCTAAGCCTTATCTTTTAATATAGAAACTGGTAAATCATCTGGTAGAAATCCTGATTATATCTCCAAGTAGTTAAATATTTTGTTCTTTTTCCTTGCAATATTTTCTCTTTAATCTAGGAGTTTTGAAAGTTAGCTATGACATCGTTGTAAATTTTCCTCCTGGCACCTCTTTCAAGTGAAGAATGTTAGATTTTTATTTTTATTTTTACTATACCCTCTTGTTCTAGAATTTCAGGGCAATTTTCCTCTTGCTCAATTCTAATTTTCAAGGAGTTATTTTCTTTCTTATGATTTTGGACTTTTTTTTTTCCAATTGGCTAACTTTCTTTTCATAATTTTCTTGGATTGCTTCCCCCCTTAATTTTTCCTCAGTCTTTCTCATTCCTTTTAAAGATCTTCTACGACCTCTTTGGGGGATTATGACCATTTGACATAACTCTTTGCGGGCAAGAGGGACTTTTTTTTTTACTTCACTATTTTCCTCTGAATAGGAACCCAGATTTTCTTTTCTATCACAGTAGTTTCTATGATTAGGTTCTTTCTTCTTTGAATTTTTGTTTTGAGTTGTGGGTAATGGTATCTCTGACTTTAGGTCCTCTTTATTGTTATTTTCTGAATTCTGTCCAGAAGCCCAATATCACTGGGAGCTTTTCAAAAATGAAATGGTTTGACCTTGAGGTAATGAGTTCTTTCTTCCTCATAGATTGTCTTTTAAAAAAGACTCGAAAACTACTTGGGTATATGGAAGAGATTTTTCTTTTGAGTAGGGCTTAAACTAGTAGACTGCTGAAGACCTCTGGAATAATGAAATTCTTCAGTTCTGTGAAGAAGGGGTCAGTTGGTTTGTATATCTGGGTGCATAAGAGAAATGTAGAAGGCTGGCCTGACTTAGATTATTTTTTGTGGGTAGCATTGATAAAATTTGGTTTTCTTTTTGACATAAAATGTGGTTGATAACTTAGTCACTTGAGACCATTTGATATCTTCATATATGTTTCCATACTTCAGAAATTTCAAATTACCAGCCTAGTCTAGTCTATTGGTATTTGCCATCTAGTTTGCCAGCAAATAGAATACTATGATGCATTTAATGTGTAATTTAGTTATCAGAGTTGGACAAAAGCAGGGTTAAGAAATGAATTTTCTTATATTTTCATTTCACTGAAAATGCTCATTTCTATTCTCCTTTCTTAATTCCTTAGATTTGTTTTTACTGCCATCTACATTTTTGAAGCATTAATTAAAATATTGGCAAGAGGACTTTTTCTGGATGAGTTCAGTTATCTTCGAGATCCATGGAACTGGTTGGATTTCTTTGTCATCACGGTGGCGTAAGTAAGCAAGTTTTTCATATCATAGAGCTCGGAATAAGGAGCACAGTCCAAACTGGAGAGAATTAGGTTAGTCACAGTGGACCTAGAATTGGATGTGGGTCTGAAAAAGTTTGTTGGTTCTGTCCAGAGCTCTCTGGTGCTGGTGCTGGAGCTGCAATCCAGGAGTATATCCATTTGTGTATCTACATTGGCCAGAAGGTGCAGTGTATGAAAATCCAGATGGTAATAAATTCATGCCAGTTGTTATCTTTAGATTACTTTTTAGAGTTTGTAAAAATATTAACATAGATCTGAATGTTTCCCAAAGACCTGAAAATGTTTGAATTGAAATGGAGAATTCCTAACATTATGGGTAACATGAATGTTATGGGATCAAGGTAGGCCTTGAACACTGAGACTAAAGGAAAAAAACCTCAAGATTTAAATAAGAGTATAGACCAGAATTTCATGATCTGGATGATATTTTCCTGATCATTCCACCTAATCTTTTTACTTTGGATAAGTAAAAGGGGGCTAATGATTTGTGATTTGCTTGTACATGTTATTTAGGTCATAAATAGCAGAGTAGGCATTCGAACCTAGGTTTCCTGACTCCGAATACAGGACTTTCCTCTAGTTACTATGTAAATCATAGAAACAGATCAAAAGGACTAGAGGGGACTAGATCCTTTCATTTTATCGATAAGGAAGCTAGGATCTAGAGAATGTAAATGGTTTACCCCAGCAAGTTAATGGCAGATCAAAGCTGATAGGGAATTATTTAAGGATTATAATAGGCCCTCAGAAAATTCTGTCTGTTGTGTTTGGTTTTTGGGATGCTATGGGAGGTGACCTTCAGGAAGGCTTCTGCTAAAGTATATTATCCCTGTTTTTGTTGTTGGCAGATTTCTATCAATGGGCATCAGAAAACTAGACAGCGTGTCAGCTTTGAGAACATTCCGAGTCCTGAGAGCTTTGAAAGCCATCTCAGTCATTTCAGGTCGGTAACCTCAGCTTTCCATGATTGCCTCTTGGATATATAGACTGCATTTCTGTTTAATGCATGTATGCTATATTTATCACTACCAGTCCACCAAAATATGCTTTATGGCTTCTTTCTTACTGAGATCCACTTGCATTAAACTGACATTCTGTAGATATCTATCTGGTTATTGGCCAAAGAGATCACTGTTAGCATTTCTTTCAATAAGAGAATTTCTTTCAATAATTTCTTATCCAATCCACAGGGGTGTATGGGTATTGAAGGAGGACTAGCACATCTGATGCTGAGTCCTTTTCAGGGTTGCTTAGCCACCTTTGGTGTACATCTGGCACTCAGATCCCATCTGTGGCTCGAAGAAGTCGAAGCGTACCCAGTGGTCCCACGCTGGTAAACCTTCTTAGAAGAGGGTAACAGGCCTTAAACCCATCTTGAGTCAGGATTATGTCCACCCCAAGCTTGCGAGGACTTTCTCTAGCAGAATGGACAGATGAGAACAATTTGTTCCAGTGGCCACGGAGATGGATAAAACTGACCCTGGTGGAGCATTTAGAGCTAGTCAGATGTAGAAAATGTCAAGGTCATCCATTACATTCTAAGCCATTACCAGTTGTCTTGACTTTTGTCCTGTTACTAGATTTTTAATAATTCTGGAAGTGAGAGTGAGGCTTGTGATTTTGTGTAACTCTGTTTTACCCAAATCCAATTCAAACAAGAGTCAAGACACCAGTCTGTGATGTCATCTTTGAAAACAAAGAACAACATCCAATCCATAATAAATTGTGAAAATAATCCACTTAACTGTGGCTGTTTCCATGTGAACAGCAAACATTTTCATGCCTGGGAAGGACCTTAGGAATTTTCTGGGATTAAATGAGTTATCATATCATTATATTATATCATATTCCATCATATTGTTCATATATCTTCTTAAAATTAATATAAATGCTAGTGTCTGTTTTCCTGCTTCTTCTTATTCTAATAGTCTCAATTTAAAGTTGGGCAAATTATATCCTCAAGAACATAGCGGGGACTCAAATCCAGGTTTACTTACTTTTATTGGAAATTATGATGCAGCGAAGTGGGCCAATGGATAAAGCACTAGATCTAGTAGGTCTCGTTATAAAGTCGGGAATTAGAAGAGATCTGTGAGTGAGAAAGATCTCACCTCATATACTAACTGTATGACTCTAGATAAATCACTTAATCTCTGTCTGCCTCAGTTTCTCCACCTATAAAAGGGAGTAGTAATAACAACTACCTTCCAGAGTTGTGAAGTTACAATGAGATACTATTTGTAAAATATGTTGTAGGGGCAGCTAGTTGGTATAGTGGATACAGCATAAGCCCTGAAGTCAGGAAGACCCGAGTTCAAATCTGGTCTCAGACACTTAAGACTTCTTAGCTATGTGACCCTGGGCAAGTCACTTAACCCCAGCCTCAGGGGAAAAAAATGTTACAAACCTCAAAGTACTATATAAATGCTAATTATTATTATATATAATGTATATATTATATGTTATAACAATGTGTTACATTATAACACATTATATATTATATGTATACTAGTCATAAAATAATTATATATCATAAAATACATTATATATAACATATTATAATATTATTATCAGTCAATCAATAAATACTTATTAAGCATCTACAATATTTCAAGCACTATGCTAAGTGTGCTAAGACCTGGTCACAGAAAAAGAGGCAAAAAGTAGTCCCTGTCCTTAAGGAGTTACAATCTGATGGTAGGGATAGTGTCGAGAACACGATACAAAAAATAGAAGACCTGCAGAGGCAAAGAGAATCTGAGCTAGAGAGAGGGAACTGTGTGAATGGAGAAAAGAGGATAGATATGAGAAATAAATGATGATGAATATGAATATGATATGAAATAAATGAAAAAGCACTTAACTTGATATGTGCAAATACAAGTGATTTAAAGCTTAAAGCAAGACAGTCCCTATTCTGAAGGGGCTCATATACAAATAGAGGAGATAAAGAGCAGTAGTGGCCTGGAAGGGGTATTTTGATCTAAGTAGAGTAGAGTAGAACATTAAGGGAGTAGATTGACACTATTTTCAGTAGCAATAGTAGAATTCATAAGATCATGGTAATAAAGCTGAAAAAGTGGGGGCTGGGTAGGAGGAGGGAGGATACATGTCTAGGGCAGTCAAGAAGATGACTGGGGTAGAAAGTGAAGTTTAGCTAGATGAGGCACTTATATTCAGGAGAGCATGAGTCCAATGAGGTAGTTTCAGAGGTAAAATTGAAACTATTTGGAAATGGAGAATGTGGAGGAATAAGGAATGGTCAAGGATGGCTCTGAAGTTGAAAACCTGGTGACTAGAATATCCATAGTGTCCTTGAAAGAAACAGGGAAGTGAGGAATTGAAGTGGATTTAGGAGGAAGAATGATGGGTCTTGTTTTTGGACATATTGAATTTGTTTCTGAGTCATCCATGTGGAGATGTACAGTAGGCAAGTCAGTGAGATGAGACTGGAGCTCAGGGGATGAGGGGTGGGTGTGGAGGCAAATTTGGGAGTCATATATGTAGCTAATAACTGAACATGGGACCTGATGAGAGTGTTAAGGAGGAGAGAAGAAAGGGAAAAGGAGAGTATCAAGGATGGAGCCTTTATGTATGTACATCCACAAATGGCAGAATAACATGGTTAATGATCTGACTGAGAAGACTAAGAAGGTTTAATCATACAAATGGAAGTGCCATGAAAGCCTGGGAAGGATAGTCTGGTCAGAAGCATTAAGTGCTGCCAAATGCTCAAGAAGAATGAGAAAAGGTCACTGAATTTAGCAATTCAGAGGTCAATGGTCAAATCTGAGAGATGAGTTTCAGTTGAATCATGGGACTGTAAACTCAATCTCTTCTCTAACACTGGCACTACTTGAATGCTGAATCTCATTACCTCGAACTTAGACTATGGCAATAGCTGCTGGGATCTGCCTGCCTCGCATCTCTCCCCGCTCCAGTTATTCTTCCATTCAAACACTAATGTAACTTTTCTTAAAAACCAGGTCTGTCTGCATCTTCTACTCCCTCAATAAAATCCTATGGTTCCCAGTAACCTCCAGGATTGAATATAAATGCTTTGTTTGGCATTTGAAGTGCCTCACAACCTGTCCTTCTCCTAGGTCTCCAGTCTTCTAACAACTTTCTCCCCAACACAAACTCTTCTAGTCAGTGACATTAGCCTCCTGCCTGTCCATGAACAAGACTCTCCATCTTTTGGTTCCTGGAAGTCCCCCAGGCCTGGAATGTTCTCCCTTTTCAACTGTGCTACTAACACCTGTGGCTTCTTTTAAGTCCCAACTCAAATTACATATTTATTGATCATTTTTATAGAAAGTCTTTCCCAATTCTTCTTAATTCTAGTGCCTTCTATCTCTTAATTATTACTTATTTTCCTCTATATAGCTTGATCCTCACAACAACCCTGGGAGATAGGTGCTATTATGATCATCATTTTACAGATGGGGAAACAGACATCTATCAATATGTCAATATTCATTGACTTGGCCAGGGTCACACAGCTAGCAAGGGGAAGGGGATATTTGAATTCAGATCTCCCCAACTTCAGATTCACTGCTCTATCCACCTAATTGCCTATGATGCACCATTATCTATGCAGAAGTTGAGGAGATCAAGCAGTATTAGAGAGAAATGGCTAAAATCCTCCAAGTTACATCAATGTCTAATTTTCTGCTCAGTGACTTCAGTGTAAAGATGGGCAAAGCAGAAGACATAAGAAAAAATTGAGGTTAAATTTGGTGATTGAAATGAAAGCAGCCTGCCCACACCAGAAACAGGATACTGGATCCCATGTTCTATGAGGACACGATGAGGATCTGGGAATGCTTATCCTGTGGCTGATGTCTGCTTAGATCTTTCTTCCAAATGGAAATCAACTCTATCTGCAATTTCTCCATCAGCTTCAAGTGGTGCAGTGCACCCTGATGTTTCCTTGGCTCTGCACCTTTGTGGCCCTGTGTTCCTTGGCTGTGAAGCCTGCCCACATCTCCATCTCTCTGCTGAGTAAACCTGTACCATGTTACAAATTGTCCCACTAGGGGCAGCTAGGTGGTGCAGTGGATAGAGCATCAGGCCTGAAGTCAGAAGGAACTGAGTTCAAATCTGATCTCAGATACTTAACCTAGTTTGTGACCCTGAGCAAGTCATTTAACCCTAATTGTCTCAGCAAAAAATAAAAATAAAATAAAATAAAATAAATTGCCCCATTGAAATGCCTCCTTTTTTTGTGGAAATTTGTTCAAGATTGATAAAATTGTGTGTCAGACATTGTACCAAATACTTGGGGGGGTTTAGAGAGATCATGAAGTACCATCTATGCTTTGTTTCCTTTTTGTCCAGGTTTGAAGGTCATTGTTGGGGCCCTACTGCGCTCAGTGAAGAAACTGGTGGATGTGATGATTCTGATGGTCTTTTCTTTGAGCATTTTTGCCCTGGTGGCTCAACAGCTATTCATGGGGAGTCTCAGGAATAGATGCATCCACAAATCCTGTTTGAATGACAGTTCTGGTAAAAGTATTCCTTTTAAATACTTAATTTTCCCCCTGTTGATCAAACAAACATTTATTAAGGGCCTGCTCAAGGCCAGGTACTGTCCAATGTGCTGAAGTGACCAAAAGAGTTAAAAGAGGGTCCTTGTTCTCTAGCAGCTTGAGAGAGACAATAAGCAAACAACTATGCACAAATATGCTATAGATCATACAAACTGGAAATAATTAAAGGAGGGAAAGTACTAGAATTAAGGATTGGGAAGGGCTTCTTGTGGAAAATGGGATTTTAGGTGGAACTTTTAATTATTTGTTTGTATATGTTGCACATGCTGATTTTGTGTGTGTGTGTGTGTGTGTGTGTGTGTGTGTGTGTGTGTGTGTACAGTATTCTCATGCAACTAAATTTTATAAGTGAATATCCAAAAAAGTACTTTGTGTTTCTGTGTATATGTATGTGTGTGTGTGTGTGTGTGTGTGCACAGAAAAATAAGTGTAAGACTTTCACAAATATAGAATTCTAAGATCTTGTTCATGGAACATCATAACTTGGTTTTTTCACTTATTTAATGACTTTTTCTCCTCATTGCCTCTCTGATGATTCTTCCCTGGAGTTTCTTCAGGGAATCCTGGGTGGGTCTAAGGAACCAGTCTGGACTGACTTTTCTCATTGGTCCTTCAACAAAACCTTTCTCTGTATCATGTCTCCCCTTTCCTACAGCAGATGCAACTCCTGTCCAACATCAATCCCCTTAGAATATTGGACTGTTAAATGTGAGTTCAAGTTTTGCTTGTTCTCTCTTATACGTATTTCTTTCTTTTCCAGATACTACAAAACCTGAAAACTGTTCATTTCTCAGCGAGGATATTCAGTTTCTAGGTATAGAAAGAGAGACTTGTGTTTAGTTGATCTTTCTTGCAGGATTTGTTGAAAATTTTTCTAGTTGTTTAAATGGACAAAGAGCACCGTGGATCGATGTGCCCGACCATCCTATCACTATGTGGTCTCAGTAAAGCAGCCTGCATAGCCATTTGGTTATGAGTTTTCGAGGCCACTTCTGGCTCTGGAGGGTTTGGGTTTTTGGGGTTTTCTTTTAAGAATAATGAAAAGAGCTGGAATCTTTTCCATATACACCAATCTAAAATGAACGGAGCCCAGCCATTGCATAAAGCAATTTTGAGGGGGCTAGAGGAGGGGGGGAAGGCAGAGGAGAGAGAATTCCATTGGAATTAGAGATAGCATGCAGTGGTCACTTCAGCTGTTCCAGCTGTTTCTGTCTTTATGGCCTCCTCCTTTCTTTTCTGAAGGAAGAGCTCCAGGCTAACTGGACATCCTCAGAACCCTCAGGCCAGGGGCTGGGACTGGGTCTAGATTACAGGGCCTGACCTTATACACAGAAGGGTTTGGCGATCATTTTCTCTATAGCTCTCTACCAACATCCTTCCAACTCATCCACTTTTTTTTGATGATTTTAAAAAACTTTTTAAACTTGTATTTAGTGTCTTGCTACCAGAGCTACCTGGGGGCCCATGTTCAAACAAATTCCCTGATTTCTGTATTTCTCCGTGTCCTTTCTCTTTATAGAAAACTGCAGTGAAAATAAAATTGCAAGCTCTTCTGAAAAAAAGTTATGTGGCACCTGGAGGAATAAGTAAGTCAGCCTTCTACAGCCAGTGGGAGTTCTGTTTGATTTGTCTTTTTCAAAGCACACCTTTTTGTTCCCAGGAATGGGAATCTGGTGCTTGGTTCCTAATATTATGAACAGGAGAGAAGAGACATGGCATTATGAGGCATTAGGCATGTCTCAGTCACTTTGGTTCGATTGTCCATTATGAAGTCTTCTTTAAAGGCTCCACTTGTTAGCTTGATCTCTTCCTCCCTCCCTCTTCCTCTCGCACTCCTCTCAATCCTCTCCTCCCTCTCCCTTTCCTTTTCTCTTTTCCTTCCTCTCCTTCTCCCCCTTCTCTCCCACCTTTTGTGTGCGTTCTCTCTCTCTGTCTCTCTCTCTGTCACTGTCTAACTCTGTCTCTGTCTGTCTCTGTCTCTGTCCCTCTCTCTGTCTCTTTCCCTCTCTCCCTTAAATCTCCATGTGTTTACTTATCTCTAAACATATTGCATCTCACATCAGAATGTAAGGTACTTTTGAGTGGGTTTCTCCTGTTTTTGTCCTTGTAGTCTCATCACCTCACATTTAGTTAAAGCTTAATAAGTGTTTCTGAAATGGAATTAATAACCTTTCTGGAACAACATTTTATGAACATTAACTGAGTCTGTTAATCTGCTGTTATTCAGTCATTTCAGGGATATCTAAATATCTGGGAACTTATTGGGAATTTTCCTGACAAAGATATTGGAGTTGTTTGCCATTTCCTTTTCCAGTTCATTTTACAGATGAGGTCACTGAGGCAAACAAGGTTAAGTGACTTGCCCAGGGTCACACAGCTGGTAAGTGTTTGAGGGCAGATTTGAGCTCAGGAAGGTGAGTCTTCTTGGTTCTAAGTTTGGGACTCTCTCCACTGTGCCACTTGGTGGCTCAGTCTATTAATTTAAATGTGGTTTATCTGATGAGTTAAAAATTATCTTGAGGATGCAAGTTATACCACTCTTTGTTAACACTGGACTTCCATGCTTGAAAGACATACTCGAGACTTGATGTCATTTTGAATTAATAGAGAGAATACTCAAGTCTTCTAGAGATACAAAAATACATGTTATGTCGCGCCCATTTCCCTGACATCTTTGGGCGCATAATAGCATTGAGAGAACTGAACATCCCTACATTTCCTGGGTCTTGGTTTCTTCAGCTGTAAATTAGGGATAATAACATCTTCTTCTCAGGGTTGTTATGATAATTAAATGAAATAATGTATGCATAGTGCTTTACTAAAGTTAAAGCCATATAAATGCAAATTATGATTATTATTAATTATACTCTCATGGAGCATAAGAAGTCAACTGCTTCTTTCTTAGAAAGTCCTTCTAGAAAGACCTGTTAGATACTAGAGCTGCTCAGAAACTCTCCTTCCAAGCTTCTTTCTCTCATTTAATTTGTCCAACTTTTAGCCCTCCTGCCTCAGGATTCTGCTCTAGTCTATCTCCTTGGAGTAATTTCCTCTTGTTTCCAGTGAGTTTTGTCATCCATCCTGCAAAGAATTCCACCTCAAAAATTAGAGAGAGAAGAGGTGGACTGCACTGCTGCTGCCCATGCACCCCACCTTCTCTTCTCGTAGGAAGGACCATTTGCAAATTACTATACACCTAAATATTTTTCATCTGTGTTGGAAATAAAACATGCCAGATCTCTTTAAGTCACTAAAACAGTTCCCTCATTCTTTACTTCTGCTGAAATAGCAGCCTGCAGTTCCTTGTAGCTCTTACTACAAACTTCGACTCCTAATTGTCTTCGCCAACTGCTTTTCCATTTAATTTTTCCATTTAATTTTTTAACAAAAGGACAGTAGGGGGCAGTGGAAAGGGCCCTAGCAAGGTTGGCCTGTGGCTAGAATTTGAGGTACTCCTTTTCTCCCAAAGATTGTGCACTTTTGTCAAGATGCTGTTGTCCTATGTAATCTGCCATGAAAATCCCAAGATTTAGAGTCACTCCTCTGGTTTTGAAGGTCGAGGTGAAGCATTGGATCAAGAGAGCCCCAGTGTAGAGTCCAAGAAAAAGGAAGGAAGTTCCTTAGCCCATTAGAGCCCACGTATTAGAGGTTCTTTTGTAAAAGGACTGACAAAACCAAGAGCATTTTAGGAAAATTGATCTGTTTGTGGTGTGCAGGTCAGTCTGAATGTCAGAGACTCTGGAGGTGAGAAACACATGGAGAAGGCCAGCCGTAAAGGAGGAGGACTTCTTACAAGAGCAGGAACCACTCTCAGAGAATTGGACACACTGGAACAACTTGGATTAAAGGAGATGTCACATTGGGATTTTCACAACCAGATTTATTCACTGCCCAGATAGCCAGTGCGATGGTGAAAAGTGCTATCCAGGAAAACTGGGCTGTGAGCTCTATAACATTTTCTCTCTTACCTTTTGTTTCCTCCACAGCTCATGTTGCTCTGGTTTTGTATGCTGTAAAACGAAGCTCAATCCCGATTACGGTTTTACAAACTTTGACCATTTTGGTTGGGCCTTTCTCAGCATGTTCCGTGTGATGACTCAGGATTCCTGGGAACGCCTGTATCAGCAGGTATCAGGTGTTGTCTTGAACTTGGGTTGGAAATCTTTGGGCTTAACCCAGCTTCTTCAAGCCATTTCAAATGATATTTCTATCTACTTGAAATGACCTTAAATTTGTTATTTAGACAGAGCTAGGAGAGACTACTCAGTGAGGACATCAAAGTTCCTCTTATTCTCAAATATCTGTCTATATTTCCCTCCTTTAACACCCCACACAAAAAAGCCACGTTACCCAGAAGTTAGGCCATACCAAATTTATTCCATCTTTCTGGTTAAAGATTGGGAAATAACCATTGTTCTTTTAAAATCCAGATTCCCTCTGGGAAGAGGCAGTAAAGTGTTACTAACCAGATTTACTAACCTTTTTGATGTTCAAGTTTAAAATTTAAAACAAAATTCAAAAAGGAATGTTAATTTTTTTATTAGAAGAGAAAAAATCTTATATTATGACTTAATGATGCTAGTAAAAGGTCACAATATTACAAATTACATTATTTGATGGACATTATCATCCTTTAACCGTAGTGCCCTGCATAGTTTAGGTGCTTAGTAAATATATGTTTAATTAAAGAAAGTTCCTTCAGAAGATCTGGGTTCAGATTCTGCTTCTGAGGCTTACTTTTGAATCATGGGAAATCATTTAGCTTCCACAGCCCTTAGTTTTCTGTGAAACTACCTTTAAAGTTCCCTCTCTTTTTAAATTTGACTGACTTCCTTTAATGTCTTCTTCAAGTGTCCTCACTTACCTCCAACATCCTTTAGGTAGAGATAGGAAGGTTCTTTTGGAGAGCTTCCAAATGAGGAGTAGGTACTTAAGGGGAGCATTGGATCAAGAGAGCCCCAATGGTAGGTACTTAGAGCCAACACATAGTTTGGTATCCTGGCCCTCCTTTTCTAGTATTTCTTTTTCAATTCCTTGCATTTTGTCTTCTTTTCCTTATTTTTTCTTCTCCTTTTCATTATCGTTCACCTTATTATTAAGTCTTTCCATTTTCTTCCTCATCTTTCTTCTTCTTACCTAATTGTTGCAACTTCCATTTGCCCATCTCCTTTCTTTCCCCTTCTATGCAACACCTTCGGATCTTTCTGCTGGGGCCCATTTCCTCTCTTACCCCCCCTCCCTCTCAGGGACTACTCTAAAGAACCCAAGCATTCCTAACTAGGCCACCATGATTTCTCCGTCTCCTTCTTGTCTCCTCCTCTGTCTGCCTTTTGGAAGTCAGAATTACAATGACTCCATCTGCCCATGTTAGATCATTGACCCAGCATTTCCAAAATGAACTTATTCTAATAGTCTGCTTTTCTTCCTTCTCACTTCACCATTCCCATTATGAGTACACCATGATGAGTACATAATTTTCTATTTAGCCATTTTCCTGTATTTTTAATTTTGGTGTCAACTTTGACTCGGCTTTCCTTCATTTCCCTTCACCCTATTGACGTAATAAATCCTTGACTCTATCTTCAGAATAGCTTTTATCCATCAACTTCTATTTCCAGTACTCTAGTTGTATCCAATATATGCCCCTATCACTGCCTGCCCAGACTATTTAAGTAGCTTTGTACAAGTCTTCAAGTCTTTATCCCATTGATGTTAGATACATTTTCCTTATTCATATGTTTGGGCAAGTCACTTTTTTTTTTCTGTCTAAAACCTTTACATGGCTCCCTGTTGCCAGGTCTATAAAGTCTACATTGCATTGCTTGGCAATCAAACTCACTTTTCCCCATTCCAAGGCATTGTTTTGTCTTTTCAATCTTATTTCCTTCTATTCCCCGACATGTATTATGTGCTTCCAGTCTCACTGGCTAAACTACTTATTAGGTCATATGATCCAAGCCCTCAAGTGTTATTGTCTTTGCATATCCTTCTTCTTATAGCTGGAATGCCTCCCTTTTTTTCTCCACCATTTATTGAAATGGATTATTCTTTCAACTCCTCTTCCAAGACTTCCCTCAAATGATCTTTTTCTATATCTTTTTTTTTTTTTTTTGGTGAGACAATTGGAGTTAAGTGACTTGCCCAGGGTCACACAGCTAGGAAGTGTTTAGTGTTTGATGCCATATTTGAACTCGGGTCCTCCTGACTTCAGGGCTGGTGCTCTATGCACTGCGCCACCTAGCTGCCCCATCTTTTAATATCTCTATAAGCACATAGTAGGAACTATATAAATATTGTCAATTATCAAATTTTTCTTGTTATTACTATGATCTCTCTGATGCATTTAGATGTTATTTAGCTAGTACTATAATTATTTCATGCAGGTGCAAGTAATAAACAATAGAGCATACAATAATGTGCTCAATGAAGAGAGGAATCACTCTTATTTGAGCAGCAGAGCAGGCACTTTTTGAGTTGTTGTGTTGACTTGAAATCCTTTAAGGAACAGTTCAAAGACTTTGCTTTTGTTATGTGCAGACCCTTCGAGTTTCTGGACGGTTTGCCGTATTCTTTTTTATAATCATCATCTTCCTCGGCTCTTTTTACCTGATTAACCTGACCTTGGCAGTCGTCACAATGTCATATGAAGAGCAAAATAAAAATGTGGCGGCTGAGACGGAAGCAAAAGAAAAAATGTTCAGAGAAGCTCTGCAGCTGCTAAAGCAGGAGCAGGAGGTAGGTACCCTGAGGTGTGAGAACGAGGAATAGGTGCACCCCAGAAATCTTGTTCATATCTTGGAGGAGCATTGTGCAGGGGCTCAGGGCCATGATAAGAGAGTAGATTTACACTCTTACTTTTATTACTGCCTATATAGTTCTCAACATTCTGTAGATTATTTCAGTGTATGTTATCAATCAACAAGTAAGGATTTAGTGCTGAAAATAGGTCAGGCACTATGCTAGACATTAGGGCCTCAAGGACAAAAAAGAAAGAACCCATCCTGAAGGAGTTTTGAGGGTAACATCTTTTTGAGCGTATCAAACAATATAAAGAAATAAAAATATATAGAAAATTCACAGTAATGGAGATGGGGGTGACACTAGTTGGGAGAGTCAGAATCTTTCTGTGGAAGGTAGTGCTAGAGCCAAGTTCTGAAGGAAGATCTAGGAATTTTAATGGTAGACATAAGGAAAAAGTGGTCTGGGGGTTCCATTCCTGAAAAATGAGGAGAACCAAAGATTTGCTATTTATCTCAGGCAAAAATGAGATTTGATCATTACATTTAAAAAACCCCATGTGTAAATAGTCCCTGCAAGTCATTGCAAAGTGAAATTTAGCATAATCTCATGCCACTGTTGAAGAAGACGGCTGGGGACAGTGTAGGTCCCATGTGTAATCGGAGTTCCACCAGCTCTGTGACTTCACTGAGCATATTTCTGACTTTTCCAAGGAAGAAAATTTTCTTTTTTCTTTTCTTTTTCTTCCTTTCTTTCCTTTCTTTCCTTTCCTTTCCTTTCCTTCCTTCCTTCCTTCCTTCCTTCCTTCCTTCCTTCCTTCCTTCCTTCCTTCCTTCCTTCCTTCCTTCCTTCCTTCCTTCCTTCCTTCCTTCCTTCCTTCCTTCCTTCCTTCCTCTGAGGCAATTGGGGTTATAAGTGACTTGTCCAAGGTCACACAGCTAGGAAGTGTTAAGTTTCTAAGACCACATTTGAACTCAGGTCCTTGTGAATTCAGGGCTAGTGCTCTATCCATGAGTCACCTAGCTGCTCCCTATTTTTCTTTCAGCAGTATGGTCATGTGGCTTGTTCTTATCTTCTCTCCTGTAGAGTGAAGAATGAGACTCAATAGTTTCTCTGTGGTCAGTGGATATAAAACCCAGATTCAGATCATAAGCCATAGATACACTTAGGTTTCAGGTAATGGAATTGGTAGAGAAATCCAAAGGTGCCATTCTCTCTGTCCCTTCTTGGACTGCTATTGTGTTGTTAGAAGAAGCACATACCCCCTTTGCCCACATAGGTGGTATATAAGGTGTTCCAGCAAGGGTAGGGAACATACCTTGTCCTTTGATGTGTTCCTCATTTGGATTCTCTGTAATCATCAGGGCCTACTCTGGACAATTATTGTACTAAATAAGGTGGCACTAACTCTGCTTTCAAATGGGCTCACATCCCATCTGGAAACAGGATTTGGGAGAGCTGCAGCACCTCTCTCTTTGATATTTGAAGGGTCTCTTGTTTCACTTATATAAATACCTAAGGCAAGTCAAAATGCATCCACATTTAATGGAAGTTTTCTTGAGTCACTGTAGCCTAAAAAAGTTCCTCACATGTTGGTTAGCCCTCTAGGAATGACTCCCTCCTCTCCGATCAAGGATGGATCAAGGTTAGCATATCAACTTTTATAGGATCAGTCCTCGAAACTTTTCATGGTTTTGGAGGAATTTCAAGAGCTTTATTTTCACTCAGCCTATGAACATGCAGTCACCTTTACATACCACAAGGAAATACATTTTACATAAAAACATATGGAAATTAATTCATCCCCTTAATGAATATGTTTGAATTGCGATTGGCATAATTAAAGAGAACATATTATTCACTGAACTCATGGACTCATTTGATTATGAGAAAAGAAGATAAATCATAATTGGACAGGTATGACAGGTACCCAATGAGTGAAAGGAATGGCGCAGGTAGGTCCATGCTCTTTATTGAATTCAGAGGGAGGTGAAATAACTGGGTGACAGCTGGATTGATGGTGTTAATAAAAGTAGTAGGTCTTGACTGATCAATGGATTTTTTTGTTTTGTTTTTAGACTTTAGTTGCTATGGGAATTGATAGGAGTTCACTTAATTCCCTTGAAACATCATCTGTTTCTTGCCAAAAGAGAAACTTGTTTGGTAACAAGAGAAGGAAATCCTTCCTTGTGGGAAATTCTGGAGAAGATCAAGCTCCATTCTCTGATCCTGATGAAAGTGTCCAAAGAAAGGTAAGGCTACGATGCACAAAACTGGAGACACTGAACCAGCTATGATCTCTAGGAAAAAACCCTAGGTAATCAGAGGATTTTTCATTGAGGGAGAGGGGAAAGTGGTCACAAAGAATTTTGTCCGAGTTGGGAGAGGAGAAATTCAGTCAGTATCAAAAGCAATTATTAAGCCCTATTTGTTAGTCACTGTATTAAACACTGGGGATACAGAGAAAGCAAAATCATGGTACCTGTCCTCAAGGAACTCCCATAATGGGAGGGAAACATATAAATGATGATTTATATGACAGAATTATACGTTGTAAATGGAATCTAAAAGTAGAGGCAAGGCACTAAGAGGGCAGAGCTGGGTAAGGAGGACAGAGGAGGATCTTAGATAGAAGGTGAGATTGAAGTGGCATCTTGAAGGCCTTCAAGGAAGCCAGGAGGCAGAAGAATAATAATTAGAATCAATTAAGAGAAAGAATATCAAGTGTGTTGCCAGCATTTAAAATGCTACATAAATATTAATATTTATATTATACGTATAATATTATATATCATATACTTCTATAAGTGAATCACAAAAGGAGAACTTCCTCCTGGACAGATTATAAGGACAGTAAAATGGCAATCATTTGGCTCTTCAGGGGGAATCAGTCATTCTGTAAGGCTGAGTGTTCTGGAGAACATAGAAAATGTCCCAAATAC
Source organism: Sminthopsis crassicaudata (assembly GCF_048593235.1). NCBI lineage: Eukaryota > Metazoa > Chordata > Mammalia > Dasyuromorphia > Dasyuridae > Sminthopsis > Sminthopsis crassicaudata. The sequence goes on along the minus strand of NC_133617.1, from coordinate 744,190,292 downwards.
TTTAAGCTATTAAAGAGAGATGAATGTATATATACATACTTATACATATGTGTGCACATATACATGCACATGCATATATATTGTTGTTGTTTAGTCATTCTATCGTGTCCAACTCTTTGTGATTCCATGTACCAAACTGTCAAGGGGTTTCCTGGCAAAGATACTGGAGCGATTTGCCATTTCCTTCTCCAATAAATTAAAGAAATTAAGTAAATGGCCAGTGACACACAGTTAGTAATTATCTGAGGCTGGATTTGAACTCAGATCTTCCTGACTCCAGGCCTGGTACTCTAACCACTGAGCTATCTAGGTACCATATCTATATCTACATATCTTCACATACAAATACACACACATATACATTATATAGATGTCCATGTATTTGTACAAATGTGTTTATTATATATGATTTTTAAATATATGTGTATGTACATATTTTATATATATGTATGTGTCTATGTGCGTGTAAATAGGTAGATAGGTAGATAGATAGATAGATAGATAGATAGATTATTGGGCTTAGACATCTCTTATCTCTCTTGTCTCCTTTCTTCATCATCCCCTCTTCCTCTCCCTCTAATGAAATAAATATATGTGCACCAATCTGTCTAAACCCAGCCCCTCACCTAACGTACTAAATGTCTGAAGGCAAAACTGTCACAGGCCCGTTTGCCTGACAGTGTGGTTGACTACGGGACTTGCTGAGTCTCTCAGGAGACTCTCGTAGCTCAGCTGGGCGATTTTGATCGGACGTGACCTCTATTTTCAGCAAACTCATAATTTGTGACATTGCCCCACAGCAGCAGTTATTGAACCAAACCAAGCGCCTGTCACAGAACCTGTCTGTGGATTATTGGGACGACCACAATGACACCTTTCAGAGACAACGAGCCCTGAGCGCTGTCAGCATCGTCACCATCACTATGCAGGGTGAGTGGTTTGTGCATGTGCTTTTGTCCCCTTCCATAGCAAGCAATGGTGGAGACTCTACATGGTCTTGACTTGTCCCGGGTCCCTCTCTTCCTCCCATTTCTTAGATTGCCTCAAAAGTATGGAACCATGTTCCAAAAGTGCCCCAGCTTGACTTTCTGCTTGGTTCTGTTATCAGTTATTTAAATTACATACATATGTATATTTTTTCCCTCCTTTTTTTAGAGTATGAAAAGTCACAGCAGAAATGCCTTCCCTTCCAGAATAACTTTTTCTCCAAATATTGCATTTGGGAGTGTTGTCCCCTGTGGCTTCGCATTAAAAAGATCGTGGAACTTGTTATCATGGATCCCTTTGCTGACCTGGTCATCACCATCTGCATCATTGTCAACACTATATTCATGGCAATGGAGCACTATGAAGAAGAGAATTGTGACTTTGAGAGAATGCTCACTGCAGGAAATTACGTGAGTGTGGACGGGGTCTTTTGGTGGCTTCTGTTTATCTGGCACTCTGAAGTTTACAGAGCACTTTGGTGACACAAGGTTTGTGAGCTTCACTTTATCAGTGAGGAAACTGAGGATCAGAAATGTGTTCAAGGCTATATAGCAAGTAAAACCAAACTGAGGGAAACTGAGGCGTGTTTTCTTTTCAGACAAATTAACAGATTATTAACAGTGATGCACAGAGCTGTTAATAAAGTGAATCACTGGCCCCCTCAGCAAAGCCAGGGAGACCACAAATTGAGAAAAAGGATTTGACAAAATGAGGAGTAGGATCAATTAAATTAGACAATATAATGTAATTTTGATTTTCTTCACCTACATGGCAGAGGGGAAATCAAATGCGGGGTCCTCTGGTCATCCCATTAGTCTTCATTGCCTTAAAAATCCTGGGAGGTATCATCTGGAACCTAGAATGGTGTCCCTTTTATAGGTAAACCACAAAAAGGAGACAGCTACAGCCAGGGTTGCAAGCACTGGGAAGAGTCAGATGTCAGGGCCTCAAAAAAAATAGTGAAAGATATTGTGAATATTACAGCAAAAGGAGATTTACTACTGGAAGGCTAAGAAGTCACAAAGGGTGCCCCAAGATGAGCTCTGTTCATTTTTACTAAGCTATAACTGATAAGAACAGGCTGAGTTTTATTTGCCCAATATACTTCAATAGTCTCACATCCCATGATTTAATTTTTTAAAAAAAATTTTAATTTTTTTTCTTTTTCTTTCTTTTTTTGCTGAGGCAATTGAGGTTAAGTGACTTGCCCACAGTCACACAGCTAGGAAATGTTAAGTGATGTCTCATGATTTTATCATTCTTTCCATTGATAGTAATAAAGATAGTAATATTAATACCAACAATAATTAAAACAGTAAGCTCATAGGATACGAACAGTTTTCAGATGATAAAATTAAAGCCATCTATAGCCATATGAAAAAATGCTCTAAATCACCATTGATTAGAGAAATGCAAATTAAAACAACTCTGAGACACCACTTCACACCTTGCAACTTGGCTAAGATGACAGGAAAAGTTAATGATAAATGTTGGAGGGGATATGGGAAAACTGGGACACTGATACATTGTTGGTGGAGTTGTAAACTGATCCAACCATTATGGAGAGCAAATTGCTTTGTCCAAATGACTAACAAACTGTGAATCCCCTTTAATCCAGCTTATATCCCAAAGAAATCTTAAAGGAGGGAAAGGGACCCACATGCACAAAAATGTAGCAGCTCTTTTTGTGGTAACAAAAAAGTAGAAAAGGACTGGATGCCCATCAGTTGGGGAATGGCTGAACAAGTTGCGCTACGTGAAGATAATGGAATATTATTGTGGTAGAAAATGATGAATAAGCTAATTTTTAGAAAGGTTTGGAAAGATTTACATGAACTAGTGCTGAGTGAAACAAGCAGAACCAGGAATACATTAGCAAGATCATGTGATGATCAACTATGAAAGACTTGGTTTTTCTCAGTGCTTCAGTGATCCAAGGCAATTCCAATTAACTTTGGAAAGAAAACCCCATCTGCATCCAGAAAGAAAACTATGGAGACAGAATGCAAATCAGCACATGCTCTAGTTACTTTTTTCTTTTTTTCTCTCTTGTGGTTTTTCCTTTTTGTTATGATTTTTCTCTCCCGACATGATTAATAAATATGTATTTAAAAGTTAGTACACATGTATAACCAGAAAAATAAAACAAGAAAAACTGCAAATAGCAACCATTTCTATCTCATTTGATCTTCATCATAATTCTGTGATGTGGGTGCTATTATTCTCACGGAGAAACTGAGTCACAGAGATGCTAAGTGATTGCTTTAAGTCACACAGCTAGTAAGGATCTAGAGTAGGATTTGATTCTTGTCTGGAATGACAGCACAGAATTGTTTGTCAGATTTATAGATGACATGGAGCTAGGAGAGATTGGGAACTTCTCTTGACGTCCAAAGACAGAGTATTACATCGACTTCAGTGTTAGTTTTGTTGAACTGTTTACTGATTCCAATTTCTCCAGGTCATTCTATCACCCTCAAAATAGAAGCTACCCTCACTCACGCCTTTTCTTCTTCTCTCTGTAGGTTTTTACTGGAATTTTTGTAGCAGAAATGTTCTTCAAAATCATTGCCCTGGATCCATATTATTATTTTCTTCGACCCTGGAACATTTTTGATACTATCATCGCAGTTCTGAGTCTTGTGGAAATAATCGTTTCACTTGCTGTTAATTCAAATGTGTCAATATTGCGTTCTTTAAGACTGGTAAGGGACCATTTGGTTTCGTGGTATGATATCAATCTGTTGTCTGAAATGAAAACTATTTCTAAATCAGTGTGACCCATGTATCAATGGAGTCATTAGACCCCCCTCCTTGGACAGATGGAGTGGGTTCAATCTTGAGGGATTCTCTCCAAATAGTAATCTCTCTGGCTTTTTGTCCCTACTCAGAATTCTCTTCCGGGAATATTGGAATCAGTCTCCCATCTCCTCAAATGGACTTTCCCTCTCATTACAAAGTGTTACACTTTGGAAGGATTTGATCCCAGATATTCCTGATCCCCAAGTTCATCACCCCGCCCACTATACTATAGATCCAGTTCCTCATCACCAAAGACCTATTGGGCATTTCATTTAAAAATATTTTTAAAATTTTCTAATTTTTTTTGGCTGAGGCAATTGGGATTAAGTGACTTGCCCAGGGTCACACAGCCAGGAAATGTTAAGTGCCTGAGGTCAAATTTGAACTCAGGTCCTCCTGACTTCAGGGATACTGCTCTATCCACTGCACCACTTAGCTACCCCATTAGTGGATATTTCAAACTGGATGTCTAATGGATACTCCTGACTCAATGCATCCAAAATAGAACTCATCTCTTCCTCTCAAACTATTCCCTTTTCTAAACTTCCTGAACCACTATTTTCTCTGTCACATAGGCTCAAAATTGTAGTGTTATTCAAGTTTTCCTCTCTTGCTCTCTCCACAGTCTATTCTATGGCAAAATCTTATTTTTCCACCAAAAAGGGTGGGCCCTGCAATCCCTCTGGGATTTGATATAACAATCAGCCCAATTTCATCAGGAAATAAGGGAAGGGCTCTTCCACTTATCTTTGGGGCCAATGACTTGTATGATTATAAAGATATGGTCTGCTCTGCAACATCTCCTTTTTGTTCTTCCATGCCCTGGTCATGGTCCAGTGGAACAAGCACTGGCTCTGGAGTCAGAGGACCCGGGTTTGAATCCTGCCTTTGCCACTTAATGCCATAGTAAGCCATTGGCAAGCCACTTAATTTGTCAAGGTGAAGCTAGGTTGCAGAGTGGGAAAAGTGTCGCATGGAGCAACATTTCAACTCAAATATTTACTAACCATGGGTGCAATATTTAACCTGTTTGCCTCAGTTTCCTCATCTATAGTAATAGCACTATTTCATAGTATTATTATGAGGATCAAAGGAGATAATATTTGTTAGGAGCTCTGTAAATCTTCAAGCACTTTGAGCATAAACATTAACTATTATTATTCATCTCTCTGGACCTCCATCTATAAAATTATGTAGCTACACCAAATGGTACTGAATATCTTTTCATAATAGGTCTTTGATTCTATGTCCTTTATGCATGAATAGATTTATTTCCATAAATATTTTTTATAAATGGTAAAGTGGGAACTTAGGCTACTAATATATTCTCATTCATTTTTTTTTAAACAAAAATAATAATCCAGGAGCAGCTAGGTGGTGCAGTGGATAGAGGACCTGAGTTCAAATCTGGCCTCAGACATTTAACATTTCCTAGCTGTGTGGCCCTGGGCAAGTCACTTAACCCCAATTGTCTCAGAAAAAACAAAAAGTAATAATCAATTCCAACCTATTTCCCCATATTATAGATTCCCTCCACCCACTCCATAATTCAACAACAATGGCCTACTTGCCTATCATTGAAATAATGTTTCATTTCTCACCTCCATGCCTTTGCCCCAACTGTTCCCTCAATTTGACATTCTCTTCTCCTTTACTTTTCCCTCTGAGTTTCCCTGATTTTTTTTTCAAGACCTAGCTCAAGACAGGAAGCTGTGATCTAGCTTCCTGGGGCTACCTCTGATTTACTCTCTGGGATTGCCTCATCTATTCTGTATATGTTTCCAGTTTTTTAAGTATTATTTATGTATTTTAGGTATTATATTTAGGTATTTTAGCTTTATTTAGGTATTATTTCCTGCTCTAGGAAGCTCAAAGTTTTGGACCATCTTTGTATCCTTAGCTCTTAATACTGTGCCTGGCACTTAGGAAACTTATTTACTCACTTATTACCTCTGCATCCATTATCTCCTTTAACCCTTTATCAGCCCTGTGAGGCAGGGAGATATATATATATATATATATATGTGTGTGTGTGTGTGTGTGTGTGTGTGTGTGTGTGTGTGTGTGTATGTGTGTGTATAATTTTATTATTACCCTTATTTTTACATAGTTTACATATATTACATATTTTAAACATGAGGAATCTGGGACTTAGAGAAATTAAATAATTTACTCAGGGAACACAGCTAGTTAGTGATGGAGGGGGGATTCAAACTCAGGTCTTTCTGACTCTAAGTCCCCCCCACACCCTACACCACCCCATGCTGCCTGTCATCTACTTACCAAATGTAGCCAGCAAAATTGGTTTGCAATTTGGAGGGATATGGCTTTAGACACATTTTATGCCACGTATCTCAATGAATTGCAGCTACGATGATACAAAGCATAATTTATTGTTCTATATTTGTCTTTTTTTTTTTTTTTTTTTTTTTTTGCTTTCCTATTCCATTTTCAGCTGAGAGTTTTCAAGTTAGCCAAATCCTGGCCAACACTGAATACTCTTATTAAGATTATTGGCCACTCAGTCGGCGCCCTGGGTAACCTCACTCTGGTCTTGACCATCGTCGTTTTCATCTTCTCGGTTGTTGGCATGCAGCTTTTTGGGAATCCTGAAAATCAAACTTTTTCATGTCTTAGCTTCATGCGGCCAAACCCACAGCGCTGGCACATGAGGGACTTCTTCCATTCTTTTCTGGTTGTGTTCCGCATCCTGTGTGGCGAATGGATCGAAAACATGTGGGAGTGTATGTGTGACTTCCCTAAGGTGCTGTGCATTCTCGTCTACTTGCTGATTTTGGTGATAGGAAACTTGGTGGTAAGTTTGCTCCGTTTTTCTGCTTACTATCAAGGGAGCCATGGGTAACTCATACTCATGGGTTTTTGGAATATCGAGTTTGTAGAATAAGTATAGAAGTTGGGATTAATTTCATCTCCAATGTTGACTTCCCAATGGAATCTAAACACTACAAATTAGATTAATTTTACAAATGAATTTGTTTTTCAGTCATGTTTTAATATTGGAAAAGTGATAAATGAAATGTACTGGGAGATTATAGTTTGCAAAACATCTTTTATCCTTATGGATACCCACAAGGCAAGTACTACAGATGAGGAAACTGAGGCTTTGGGAAGCTAAAGGAATTGACTATGTCTATACAACTAATAGATATGGGAATCCAGAACTAGGTATAACTGATACTGTATCATGCTGCTGCTTATCAAAGTTGTTTCTCTCAGTAGAGTAGAGTGAATTATATAAAAATTGTTGGTTTAGAAATTTTTCGTTTTCAAAAATCATTATCTTTTAAATAATAAAGCATTTTTTAAGACATGATAGACCTTTGGAGAAAATTGAATGGGAACAGAAAGATATATACCTTTTTTCTCAGCAGCACATAGGACCCACACACAAAAAATATCATAAAACCTCAAAATCAAATATAAGAAGGCAGAAATATTAATTTCGTTCTTTTCAATATCATAATGCAATAAAATTACATTAAAAAGAACAGTGGGAAAAGATCAAAATTAATTGGAAACTAAATAATCTGATCCTAAAGAATAAGTGAATCAAAGACTAAATCATTGAAACATGAACAATTTCATTAAAAAGAATGACAATAATGAGACAGCCTACCAAAATTTTTCTCTAAATTCTAACATCTTGAAATCTAAGGTAAGATAAAGTAAGGATAATATAGGTAAGATTCATAAGATAGAAAGTTAAAAAAACACAACAAACAAACACACAAAAAAATAAACCATTGAGTTAATTAATAAACCTAGAAGCTGGTTTTATGAAAAAAAACCAATAAGATAGATAAGCCATTGGTTAATTTGATTTTTAAAACTTTGCTTTATATAAGATTTTTAATTGCATGCAATTGAAATGACCTTCTTGATCTTTTGTGATCATCTCTAGCTCTTGTTAAGATTAAGAACTGACCATCAAAAAGAATTAAACCAAAACAAAAAAAGAAGCAACTAGAGATAACTGCATAAAGTACCCAAATGCCTTCTCTTGTTTTTGATTTATTATAAATCCTATATATTCAGGTCATTGATCCAGTTTAAGGTTGTCATGATATATCGTATCATATGTTCTAAATATTGTTCTAAATCTAATTTCTGCCAAAATGTATAACAGTTTCTTCAGCATTTCTAATGAGATAAAGAGTTCTTACTTAAGAATGTGTTCTTGTGTTTGTTTTTATGGGGTTAATGTTTTCTAATTCATCCTTATTCACCTCGGCTCATTGATTGATCTAGATGTGTTTTAATACAGTTAAAGTAGTTAAGTTTAGGTGGTTACTGCTTTATAGTATAATTTGAGCTCTGAGACAAATTTTTCTCTCTTTGAAAATTATTTACTTTGAGTTTCTAGATCTTTTGTAACTCCAAATGAATTGTATTATTATTTTGTCTAGTGATATAAAATATACAGGTGAATATATAACACAGTGGAATCAGGAGGCCTAGAGTCAGGAAAACTCATCGTCCTAAGTTGAAATTTAACCCGGGTGATCTTAGACAAGTCAGTTCTCCTTATTTATTTATCTCCGTTTTCTCATTTGTAAATTTGTAAAATGAGCTGGAGAAGTAAACTACTCTAGTATCTTTGCCAAGAAAACCCCAAATAGGGTCAGAAAGAGTTGGAAATGACTGAAAATGATTGAACAAGGAATAATCTTCCCTTGTTAATTAGATAAATTGGTATAACATTGAATCTATAAATTAATTTAAGCAATATTATTTTTATTTATTAGCACAGCCTAACCATAAGCATTAAATATCTCTCTAAGTAATTTAAGTTCTTTATTTAAGCAGCATTTTAATGGGTCCATATTGATGATGAATGTAGTTTGATAGATCAATTTCATAAGATTTTAAAGCATTTTGTGGTTATTTTGAATAAAAATTCCTTTTTTTTATTATTTCCACCTGCAATTCATGACTGCTATATAGAAAGGTAGGGTTTTATGGGCTTATTTTGTTTGCTGCTACTTTGTTGAAATTATTGTCCAAGATTCTTTGCTAATTCTGTAAGTTTCCTGGTAAACAGTCATATAATCAGCAAATGGAAGAGTTTTGTCTCCTCTCTGTCTACATTTTCATACATTAATTTTCATTACTTTTTTCAATTTATGAGCATTTTCTATCTCACCTCCTTTTTCCTCTACTGAAAAAAGAAAACTCTGAACAGATATTCATAGTCAAGTGAAATGATTCTCACATCGGTTATGTTCAAAAATGTGTTTCTTATTTTGTACCCTGAATTTATCGCTTCTCTATAAGTAGGTGAGAAGTGTGAATCATCTTTGGTCTTCTGGGATTATGATCTCTCATTGCATTGGTCCAATTCCTCAATATTTCAAAGTTTTTTTTTTTCTAATTTTTTTTTTGATCCAGTGACTATTTCATTCTGTGTCAGTTTATAGACACGATACTGGTTGAGCTGTCAATTTAATCATTTATAATGGCACAATTATATTAAATCAATGATTATGACATAATTTGAATAGCTATTCCCTTATGACCAGCATCTTCTTAGAGCCCAATTCTTTGCCATGACATGCCATTTGAATATTTTTGTTCATAGGGACCTTCCTTTTTGATCTCTTTGAAGAATAGTTTGCTAATTTTTATGCCTTTAAGTTATTTCTCAATTTTTACTGTTCTCACAAGCATTTTTATAATTAGAATTACTGTTCAATAATGATGCTGTTCTATAGTTCTCCTTTTATAGATTTTAGTTTCATAATTTTCCTTCTCTTTTCTTTGTTTTATTTTTTATTCTTTGAATATTAGAATGATGTTTTTACGAAAGGAGTTAGAAAAAAGGAGTTGAGAATAATTTGCACAATCGTATTGATAATATTTAAAATTTGATAGAATTTTTCAGTAAATTTATCCAGACCAAGGCAGTAGAGAATGGATGATGAAAGGGTTATTATATCTGTTTAATAAACAGCAGCATACAGTAATTACAGTGACTACAGAATGGCAGACCAATATCTTGGCCAGGGATGAAATTGATGATACTTCCTGCTTTTCTTTGGATGTGACATCAGAAATATTATTTCATGGAACAGTGGCAAAAACATTGCATCAAGAGCTGCAGGCTTGGCTTGGAGGTTCCCCTCTATCATTTACTGTATAAATAACTTCTCTAGGGCTTTGTTTTCTCACATCTTTGATATGGCATTAGACAAATTGACCTAATTTGCCAATTTTTATTTTGATCCTGCTTATTTTCCTCATATAGTATAAATGGGGATTTTTTAGAGAAAAGAAAAAAGGCCACATGAAGGGATAAAGGACCATCTGTTTGCGGCTTTTGTGACCCTTGGGGAAGAGCGCCCTGGAAAGTCCTTTGCCGTTGTTCCTCCTCTCATATGGAGCCCCAACCAGTAGGCTTTTTCTCTCCTTGTTCCTCAGGTACTCAATCTTTTCATTGCCCTGCTGCTCAACTCCTTCAGCAGTGAGGAAAGAGAAGGGAATGGATGTGGAGAGGTGAGAAAGACCAAGCTGCAGCTTGCTTTTGATCGGTTCCATCGGGCTTTTCATTTTGTGAAACATGCCATTTGGCATTTTTGTAGCAGTCCTTTCAGGAAGCAAATGTTTAGAAAGCCAAAGGACGTGTCAAAAAAACAGAAGGTTCAGAATGAAGATGCTATTCCAATGGAGTCGGGAATAAAACGAGAGCAAGCAAACCATGAACAACTTTACCCTAAGGACAAAAAGAGTTCTCTTGAATACACAGGTCTGGACTTTATACACCAGAATTCAAATATCAGGCACCTTTCATTTAATAAAGCCCCACTTGCTGAAGAAGATGATGATGATATTCATTCTCTAAATGAAGATGAGTTCCAGGATGTCATGGAAACAGAGTTTTTCAAACAGGTAGGAAAGCTTGAGTTTGGTGTAGTGACCCTAAAAAGTTGTCTTTTTTTTTGTGGCTTTGGACAATTTACTCTAATTTTCATCTTTGGTTAATAAGCATTTTTCTTTCCCTCCCACTCTGCCAATTTAAAAGAAAAAAGAACAAAATTCTCATAACAAAATCTGCATTATTCATACTCACAAATTCTACATTTTGGGTCCATCATTTCCCTGTCATGAATTAGATAGCACTGATTATCACCAGTACTTTGGAATTGTGGTTGGTCAGCCCAGTGATCTGATATCCTAAGTAAAAGGATCAGTTCTTAATCATGTGTCCAGCTCTGTGCTAGACCTTATGGGGGGGGGAATATGTTACATGATCCTTTTCTTTCAAGGAGCTCATGACCCAGTTATCAATATACAAGATACCTGTGAAATCTGAAATTCTGCTAATGCTAACAAATATACAAGATTAGGAAATCTGAAAAGGGATTTTGGGACATGTGACAAATGATAAGGTCTCTCCCTACTTCCATCCCCTTCTTCTCTCCCTCCCTCATTCCGTCTCTCTTTCTCTCCATTTCTCCCTCCTTACCCTCCCCTTCTTGGATGGATGTGACCATGGTCATTGACAGTCTGAAAGAAAATAATACAAAATATTTGACCCTAAAAGCTCCTTATTCAAAATATCAAAAATACTTTCATTAAATAAATGTTCATTATGTGAAAGAAACTATGCTAAAGCTTCAACAAATGTGGGGATCATATTTCTAAAGATTTATTAGAGATTTTCCTCTTTGGATACAAATTTTATGTATGATAGTGGACAAATCTTCTCATTCTTTATATTGCATGGCATTAAATCCTGTAGCAGGCCCTGATTTGTGCTAGAACAACTCACAGATCCAGGCTCCAATTATATCCTCAGAGTTTTTAATTAAAATTTCTTGTTGACCTAACATTTGTGTGTGTACAGCATACATTTCTGTGATTGAGCATAGAGATGAGCTAATCTGGTAGTGATGGTCTGATTTAACTTCCAAAGAATCCCTTTTGCATTGGATCCTTTTCTATTAAAAAAAAAAAAAAAACAAACTCTTTTAGTTAGGGTTAGGGTTATGGTTAGTGTGGTTTTTTTTGGTGTTATGCTACTACTTATTCCTCCTTGTCTACTGTAGGACCATCATCTTTACTTCTGGAGAATTTTTTTTTATTGATACCTTTTATCTTCATATTATAATCACCCCTCCAGACTGAATCTTCCTTTGTGGAAGATGGGAATAATTAAACAAAAACATCTCCCATTATAATTGCATCTGAAAATGTACACAATAATCTATTTTAGCACCCATTCTCCACTCCTCTGTCACACTCTTCTCTTCCTCCACATGAGAAGACAGTTATATCTCATTTCCTGTTCTATAAAATCTTCATTGATTTGACAGTTATTCAGGGCTTGATTTCCTCTTAGTGATATTTCCATTCTCATTGCTTTAGTCTTTGTGTGTGTGTGTGTGTGTGTGTGTGTGTGTGTGTGTGTGTGTGTATATATATATACATATATATATATATATATATGTATGTATGTATATGTATATATATATGTATATATATATTTAAATTTTGATTATTTTGCTGTTAGTTAATATGTCATTCTAGACTTCTCATATTAATAGTTTCTCAGTAAATAACAATATTCTATTATATTCTTATATCATATCCCTTTTAGCTTTCCCTCCCTGTTAATGAATACCTATCTTATTTTCAGTTTTTGCTACCACAAAGATGGTTGCTGTAGGGGCAGCTAGGTGGTGCAGTGGATAGAGCACAGTTCTGAAGTCAGGAGGACCTGAGTTCAAATCTGGTCTCAAACACTTAACATTTCCTAGCTGTGTGACCCTGGGCAAGTCACTTAACTCCAATTGCCTCAACAACAACAAAAGATGGCTGCTATAAACATTCTGGTAACTATTGGACCTTTGTTCCTTGTTTTGGAATATGAAATGGTGGGATCATTGGCTAACAAGTATTTGACTAGCTTAGTCACTTTTCTTGCATAATTCCAAATTGATGTCCAAAATGATTTAGCTCCGTTAAAGGGACATTAAGGTATCTGTTTTCCCACAGCCTCTTTAACACTGAGTGCTACCATTTTGTTGTCATCTTTGCCAATTTCCAGGATATGGTGGGAGAGGGGACAGGTGTGGTGAGAAGTGGAGAATGGATAGATTATTATGCACATTTTCAGATGCAATTATAATAATGAATATTTTTGCTTAATTATTCCCATCTTCCCCAAAGGAAGATTCCATTTGGAGGGATGGGAAAAAGCTGAAATGATTATGATGTCAAAATAGAAGGTATCAATAAACTTCAATGTTTTAAATTTAAGCTTCTATTATTAGTGATCTAGAGGGAAGTGTTTCTGCTTACAGAGTTTTGAGACCAGGGAAAGAAAGTAGAGGGAGCTCAAGTTATTAAAAAGTGAGAACTGATTATAAAGGATTTAACAAAGGAGTTCAGGGAGGAGTTATAAATACCCATAAGTAATCAAACAAAAACAAGACTGAAAATTTCAACCAGGATAAAGAACAAGAAGAATTCTGCTCTGGCTTATATTGAGTACAATGTAACATACAATGGTTGTTTTTCTGACAGTCAAATATCTACTACAATGTAGTAAACAAATCCAGAACTGTTTGGATTTCTACATGCAAAGAGTGGACACTAATGGTACAATATCACCTTGGCAGGAAGCCTCCGGGGGACTGTCTTGGAGATTATTTGCACTTGTCTCTAATCTTTTTAATAGTATTTTTAAAAAATCAGTGATTTGAATAAAAGCACAGAGAACATGGTAGTCAAATTTGCACATGACACAAAGATGGAAGGAATACCAATACATAAGATGACAAAGTCAAGATCCTGAAAGGTCTTAGCAGTACTAAACCTTGGGCTGAATCTAATAGGATAAAATTTAGCATGGATAAATGTAAATTTCTACACGTAAGTTCGAAAAATCACCTTCACACGTATAAGATAAGGAAGATATGGTTAGCAATTTGCACGAAAAAAGACCAATAAGCTAAATATGAATTAGCAGTGTGGTGTATTAACCACAAAAGCCAATGTGAGTTTGGTCCAAATTTAGAAAAGCTTGACTTCCAAGCTAGAAAGAGGATGGCCTCAGTATACTCTGCCCTGTCAGATGTTCGTTGGAAATGTGAATGCAATTGTGGGTGTAAAGACTCTGATAAGCTAGAGAGCATCCAGAAGAAGGCGTCCAGGTGAGAGAAGGACCTTGAAGGAACTAGGGATGGGCAGTCTAGAAAAGACAGGGCTTCAAGAGCTTACATTCATTCACTGATCAAGACAGTTCAGATCTCTGGTCAGTTTTAAAGCTCTGTAAATTACTTTCCTGAGGGAAGGGAGTATGGTCTTTGGAGATCTGCAGGTTCCTATAGAGGGGAAAGGGAAGCAGAGACAAGAAAAGTGGTGAGCAGGGCATTGATATTCAAGGTAAATAAAGGCAACTTAGATATTGGGGCCAAGATCTCCATGAACTAGAAAGAGGGAAGGGTGAACAGGTTTGCTTTTATTACAAGCTCATGTGTCAGGTCCTTTGTACAGTCTTGTTGCCCATGGTGCAATTGGCCATGGGGAGGAGTGCTGAGTGAGCTCAGAATAGGCATTAGTTCACTGATTTCTTAACCACTGGTTTTTTTGGATTCTGAGTTTTAGACCATGGAGACAGATGGAGTTGCATAATTTCTACTATAGAATGGTTCAAGAGGTCATGAGGAACAGAGGAAATGTCCAGTCTTCCCTCTTGTTGGTCAAATCACCTAGAAGTCCAGTTTTTGAGTTTTTTTCTGTTATTGATTTAGATTATAGACAGAAAGCTATTGAAGTTATACAATCCAATTTTGGACAGAACAAACCTATTTAATAGGATCACACTGATCATAGATTTATACCTGGAAGGGATTTTAGAGCTAGTCCAGTCTAAGCCTCTAATTTTACAGATGAGGAAACTGACACTAATGAAGGGGAAGTCACTTGCTCAGGTTCACATACCCCCATGCACACATGCACACATGCACACGCACATGCACACAGTACACATAGAGACATGCACACAAATGCACACAGACATACATGCACATATGCATACTTATAATACCTATGTGTGCACATACACAGAGACGTTAGCAGATCACAGTAACAGATCCTGGATTTAAGCCTAAGTTTTCTGATTTTTGAATGAGTTCTCATTCTCCTTCATCTGTTCTTCTCTTTTCTATTCCACATTGTGTCTTAATTTGTTTCATGGCAAATAAGATATCCAGAAAATAAAATCAACTTGTTTGGGGATTTTTACGGCAGGAGGAAAAGGAGTGTATGAGCCCGGGAGCCATGAGCAGAGAGGTCGACGTGTTTTCTGAAGATGGCACTGAAAAGAAAGAGGTAATTATATCAGATGAGCAAACCAAAGGTAAAGTCTGTGGACAGCTCCCGCATACTAACTTTCCTCAGTTTCTCCTGAGAAGCCACAATGGGAACACTTTAGGGATAATACAGGCCAGCAGGGCCAACAGGAAGAAGAAGGCCTTTCCAAAAATCCAAATGTGACTGTCTTTTATGACTAAAGTAGCCAGACTTTGGTGGCTGGCCTTTCTTTGCTTAGGCTACCAGTATAGCTGCTTTCTGTGTTTTCGAGAGGCAGGGGAAGCTCTGCTGTTTAAGGATAGCATGACAATGAAGAGTATTGAGTTTGGATTTTGAACATCCGAGTTCAAATCCTGCTGTTTACTATTTTAGTTATGTGACTTTTGGTAATTCAGTCACTTTCTCAAGGCTTCAGTTTCTTTATCTGTCTAATGAGGGGATGGATTCACTCATCTCTAAGGTTCCTTGCAGTCCTAATAATCTTTAAGTTTATGGGAATGGTACTTCTCCCTCTAAAATCCTACTGAAGATGAGGAGAATGGGGAGAAAAGGAGGCATAGTATCAAAGCTTGTATAGTTTATAGTGATCTGGGCCCTTCATTCAAGACAAAAAGGTGGGGTTTTCCTTTGCACAGCATATGACAATAATAAAGGACTTTCAATCATACTGTAAGACTTGCCAAAATGCTTTTTCCTTCTTTATCTCCTTTAGGTCTTAAAAAACCCTTGATGATCCCATTAGCACCTATGGATTCAGTTCCAGTTCTGCTTATCTAATCCTAATCTCTCTCAACTTCCAGATTCACATCTCCAGCTGCCTGTTGGACTTCTCAACTGGATGTCCCATAAATACTTAATGGAATTTATTATCTTTCCATCCAAAATATACCTCACTCCCAAATTTCCTCTTTTAAAAATTATTTTTAATATATCAAATAAAACCAGCATTGTCATCCTCCCAGACTTCCATTCTCTCTCATTCCTTATAATCACTCTTGCCAAGTCCTGTCATTTTACCTTCGTAAAATAGCTTGTATACTCTGCCATTTCTTCTCCGCTATTACTACCTCCTTGACAAATTTCTTCAGCTAATGTCTGGACTATGGCCACAGTCTGACAGTTGGTTTGCCTACCTCAAAAATCTCCCCACAGCAGTCAATACTCCATTCAGTTGCCAAATAAATCTTCCTAAATAGAAGAGCTGATCATGTAACCCATCAGTCATCTAGTCAATCCCATTTAATATATTCTTCTCACCTCTAGAATCAAATGTATAATTCTCTAGCATTCAAATTTCTTGACCCTCTCTTACCTTTTCAGTTTTTTATACCTTACAATCCACTATATATTCTACGATCTAGTGACAATGACCTTGTTTTCACTGAACAAGACACTTGACATCCAATGACATTGACCTTGCATTCATTGAACAAGACTTGACCTCTAGTTTCTGGGCGTGTTCACTGGTTGTCCTTCACATCTGGAATGTTATCTCTTTCTATCTCCATATCCTGGCTATCCTGGCTTCCTTTCTCCCAGCTAAAATCCTATCTTCCTTAGGAACCCTTTCCCAATGCTTCTTAATTCTACTGCCTTTCTTCTTTGGCTTTTTCTATCCTGTATGTAGCTTGTTTGTTCAGTTATTTGGAGGAAGCTGGTGGCTCAGTGAATAAAGCACTGGGCTTGGAATAAGGAAGATCTGAGTTCAAATCCAGCCTCAGACATTTCTTAGTTGTGGCAAATCATTTGACTTCTGGTTGTCTGTGGAGAAAGGATGGTTATGGGCCTTAAAGAATCAGATAGGCTAAACAACATAATTGTTTGCTGTAGTCTCTCCCATTTAATTGGGAGTTCCTCAAGATCAGGGACACTCTCTTTTGCCTCTTTTTGTATCCCTGGTATTTAGCAGGCACTTAATAAATGTTTATTGACTAACTTCCTGATCTCGTAAGGCAGTTATTACAGATATTCTTATTGAAAAGGCTCCAAGCCAAGACTGAAGTGGAGGAAGAATTGGTATGTGATTTTCCTGTTGGCACTCAATGCAATCTCTGAGGCGGAAATGCAATGTATTAATTTTGGCCTGACAACACCAAGAAAATAGAAGTTCTCCCCCAGCCAGCACAGCATCCTAGCAAATGGAGACCTTTTGAATGCTGTGGATTAGTTCCTTTACCTTGGCAGTCCACTTTCCAGGGATATACACATCGATGATGAGGTTGACATACACATTGCCAGAACAAGCTTGGTGTTTGGGAGCCTCTGAAGGAAAGGGTGGGAGAGAAGAGGTATTACACTGCTCACCGAACTGAGAGCCATTGTGCTGACCTTCTTCTTGTATATCTGTGAAACTGAGACACTACATTGGTACCATGACAGGAAAGTGAATCACTTCCATTTTAATTGTCAGAAAGATTCTGAAGACTATCCGGCAAGATAAGGTACTGGATACTGAGATTCTTTCCCAAGCTGAACTGTCAAGTTCAAACTATTGCAGAAAGCACAACTTCAATGGACTGACCTGGTTGTTAGAACACCAACTTATGTTTACTAAAAGCCCATTTTGGGGAGAACTCACACAAGGCAAGTGCATACATGGAAATCAAAAGAAATGATACAAGGACACTCTCAAGGTCTCTCTGAAGAACTCTAGAATCTATTTAAGACCCTGACAAAGGACCCTCCAGCATGGCGTGCCTCCATCAGAAAAAGTTCTGTGCTCTATGAGCAAAGTAGAATTACAGTAGCTCAAAAGAAACATAAATGTATAACTTTAGAGACATCTTCGTTGTCCACATAGACTATTTGAGTCTAACCTTTGGCAGAGTATTCTGAACTTGTGTCGGTCTGATCAGTCACCTTCAGACACACTATAACTTGACTCCAACATAGTGATATCATTCTGATCCCATCTGAGCATGAAAAACAACTGCCAACCAACATAATTATTATTATTTATTAAAGTTTTTTTTATTTTCAAAACATATGCATGGATAATTTTTTAACATTGACATTTTAACATTCACATTTTGTGTTCCAAAATTTCCCCTCCTTCCCTCCTTCCCCCCACCTCCTCCCCTAGATGGCAAGTAATCCAATATATGTTAAACCCAATATATGCATATATTCATCACACTATCTCTTATCATGTTTTTTAAGAATATGTAGTACATGGTGGTGGGAGGGCAACAAGATGGCAGACTTATACTTTTAAAAAACGTATATCTTTTATTCCCAGAGGAGAAAAGCTAATGATTTTTTCCTGGAAATTAGGGCTGTTCTCAGCCCTGGGCAAAAACTAGACTATTTGGTTCTTATTTGATACCTCCAGGCCCTCAGAAAGCTTTCTAGGAAACTGAGTACTTGTGTTACCTCATATCCGACCACTGGGGCCAACTGGCTTTCTAATTAGTTGCAGTTGGAATAAGGACATTAGTTAATGGTTGCCCCCTCCCTTTTTTGTGCTTCTTCTTTCTAGAATTGTGAAGTCACCAGCTTTCTATCTGATTGCAGCACCATTGATCTGAAGGATCTCATTTTGTTCATTCCTGAAATGATTTCTCAAAAAGGACCTGAGAGGTGTTTACCCAAAGGTAAAGGCAAACTTTATTAAGCTTTCTTAAGTTTGGGTTTACATGAGCCTTCTGGAAGTTTGTTTGTGAGTCTCCTAAGTTATGGTGTTCCTTAAGATTTTTTCCTCTTCCCTTTTTTCTATTTTGCCTTTTTCTGCTTCTGTCTTTGTCCCTGTCTCTCCCTGTTTTTGTCTCTATCTCTATCTCTCTCTCCCAACTCCATTCTCTCTTTTTTCTCGTTATGTCTCTATTTCTCTATCTTTGTCTGTCTACTTTTCTCTCTCACTGTAATCTCATCAGCTCCCATGGGTTTAGTTATCATCTCTATGCAGAGGACCCCCAGTTTTTTATATATACCTCTAGTCTCCCCTCTGAGCTGTAATCTCATACCCACTAGATTTTTCAAATTGGATGTCCAAGAGACATCTAAAACTCAACATGTTCAAAACCAAACAATATTTTCCCCCCAAAATCTTCCTCTCTTCCAAATTTCCATGTTTCTGTTGAAAGTTCCACCTTTCTTCTAGTTCCCAAGGCTTTCAACTTTGATATTATCCTCAACTCATCACCTTCTCTTACCTAGTACATCCTATCAATTGCCAAATATTAATGTTTCTATCTTCACAACCTCAATATCTTCCATATCTGACCTTATCTACTCATGTAGCTATCATCTTAGTTAAGATCTTCATCACTTTTCACATAGATTTTTCTTTTTAGACTTTATTAAATTTTTTTTCCAATGAACAAAAAAAATTGTCTCTCTTCTACCTCCTGCTTCCCTCATCAGAAAATTGTGAAACAAACACATATAACCTTAAAAAAAACCAAATTCCCACATTGCTTGAGTTCATAAACTTCATGTTTTATTCTTAACATTGAGTCTATAACTTTTCTCAGGTGTTGGACAGAATGCTTCACTGGTCCTCTGGAATCATGGTTCATCATTATATTGATCAAAGTTGTCTTTCAAAATTGTTTGTCTTTATTGAGTTGTTATTTTACAAATTGTTCTCTTAGTTCTGTTCATTTCTTTCTGTAACTGTTTATAGATTTCTTCCTTGGTCTTTCTGAAACCATCCATTTCATAATATAAAATATTCTAAATTCATATTTCAGAATTTCTTTAGCTATTCTTCACCATTGATGAGCATCCCCTCAATTATCAGCTGTTTGCAACCACAAAAAGAGCTGCCATGAATATTTTTGCTCATGTGACTTTTAAAAAATCTTTTTGGCATGGCCTTTTTGGCCTTTCTGGATGAGTCAAAATAACTTTTGGAGGGATAATTCCAATTATTTTCCAGATTGGCTGGATCAATTCACAGCCCCACTGACAACGTATTAATATTTTTTCCCCACAGAATCTCCCATTCAACATTTGTCATTTTCCTTTTTTGTCAACTTTGTCAATCTGATGGGTATGAATAAATACTTAGAGTTGTTTTATTTTTCCTTTCTATAATTATTAATGATTTAAAACATTTTTTCCATCTGGCTATCATCTTATGTTTCTTCCATAGAAAATTACCTTTTATTATTCTTAAATGACTTATCAATTGGGTAATGACTCTTATCTTTATAAATTTGAATTAATTCCTTATGTATCTTAGAAATTAGATCCTTACCAGAGAAATGGTTTCAAAGTTTTCTTCCCAATTATCTGCTTCTCTTCCAATTGTATTTGCATTGGTTTTATTACTGCAAAAGCATTTTCATTTTCATAATCAAAGTTGTCCATTTTATCACATATTATATATATCATAATCCTCTCTATCTCTTGTTTGGTCAGGAACCATTCCTCTCTCTATAGATCTGAAAGGCCTTTGTTTATGTTGTCATCCATTATGTCTCTCAGTCCTATGTCCTTTTTGAATTTACCTTTTTTTAGAAAAAAAAATTATTTATTTAAAACTAAATACAACATAAAAAAAAAAAACAAAATAGAAAAAGAAAGTCAGAAAAGGAAAACAAAAAACAAAATATTATCATGTGCCCAGCAGAACATCAGGAAGTATTCAAAATATTTAACATTAAATTTCCCTTTCAAGAAAGCATATATATTAATAAAAGAGATTATATTCATGACTGTCCATCTTTTCTTTGCTCCTTGCTGGTTATTTGTTTCTTCTCTGCTATGTACTTTTTACTTTATTCTTTTTTCTCTCTTTCATCCCACTCACCTTCCTGAAGTAGTCTACCGCTAAGCATGAATAAACACACACACATATATTCACACATACATGCATATATATACACACACACACACACACACATATATATAAAACTACATACATGCACATACCTATATATACATAATACATATATAGGTGTATTTACATATATGTAAACATGCATCCAAAACATTATTAATGTGGTTGATATGTGATGTAGATTTCCCTCTTGATTGAATCTTCAAGTTTGACTTTTTTTTTTTGACTTTTTTTTTCTAATAAATTCTACTCCTGATCCTCATTATAGCATTTGTGTATATCTCTTATTTCCTATCCCTGCTAACTCTTCTACTTTAATTTACTCCTTAACTATTGCTATTATTTAATCTCTCCCCACCCATGGATCCCACCCTTATCTTCTTTCCCACCCTTTCCTTCCCTCTTTATTCCATTTCTATTAATCTACACATCTTGTCCCACTTCCATAAATCCACAGGCCTTTCTATACCCTACCTTATCCTATTCTCCCCCCTCCCCTTATTTCTTTATAGATTTTGGAGGATGCTATATCCTTCATGGGATATGTGTGTGTGTGTGTGTGTGTGTGTGTGTGTGTGTGTGTGTGTGTGTGTGTGTGTAGTGTTCTCCATTTAACCCATTCTCAATATGGGTAGGTTTTCAGACCTACCAGGCCTCCTCTCCCCTCTAATGCCTCTCTGTTTATTCTTTCTCTGCACCTCATTCATATATTACAATTTTTACCTTTTCCTAAACAGTTTTGGTTTTTTAGAATTAGATCATACTCAGTTCTGCTACAATCTTTCTTTTGAGCTACCCAATTACTGATGTTAATCTTAAATATATGGTATACATTGTCATCTAAAACAAAAACCATGCATATATGAAAAGATTTAGAATAAGAAGGCAAAGTAGAAATAGGAAAAATCTATTAATCATCACCTGAAATAGATCCTAGAAGGAAAGCTTACAGGAATATCATAGCCACTTTCAAAACTCCCAGGTTAAAGAAAAAAATATTGAAAGTAACAAGAAAAATAAACAATTTGTCCTTATTGAGCCTCTTGAAATTAATCTTTGATGTTGGCTCATATATCAAATTTTTTATTAGATTTGGGTTTGATTGAAACAAAGTCCTGAAACTCCTCAAATTCATTGAATGTACTTTTATTTTCATTCAATATTATGGATAATTTTTGCTGGATATGATATGTTGATTCTCTGCAGAATCAACAAACAAAAAACTCTAGGGCCAGCTAGATTGAGAGAGAGCCTCAGCCTTAGAAACTTTCATCTTGTAGACAATGTGGGAATCTGGGATAGCTGGTGAATGCAATATCAGAGAGGTGCCACCCATTTAGCTGTGGGTACTTGCAGGAGAGCAGAGTCCCTGATTTCAGTTCGAAGGTAGAGAAGGCAGCTATTGTTTGCAATCATCAGAGGGACTACAAGGAGTAAGATCATATGCAGGACAGTAAGATTATAGGCCCTAGCTGTGCCTTAGAACTGAAGAAGAGAGCCCAAGATTGGGCCCTGAAAAAAACCTCAGAAAATAACTGTAAGAAGGGTCTGAGGCTTGGGACATCATTGTCCATACCTTGGGACTATAATTTGATGACTACAATTTGATTACATTAATAACTGCTAAAAACAAAACAAAATAAAAATAAATAAGTAAAAATGAGTAAGCAGAGGAGAAAGAACGCAACCTCAGATAATTACTAAGGAAATAGAGAAGATCTGGATTCATATTTAAAGGAAGACAATAGTGCTAAAAAAAAAATCACTCCTTTTAAGCCCAAAAAGAGTTTTTAGAACAACTTTAAAAATCAAATAAGAGAGACCAAGCAGAATTTAGGGGGGGGAAAGAGCAATTCAAGAAAATTATGAAAACAAAGTCAATCAACTTTTGAAACCAAGAATCAAAAATTTAAGAAAGAAATTAATTTTTTGAAAACTAGAATTGGGTGAGGGAAACCTAATGACATTTTAAGACACCAAGAAATCATAAAACAAAATCAAAAGAATAAAAAAAAATAGAAAATTAAACATCACATCAGAAAAACAACCAATCTGAACAACAGAGCAAGAAGAAATAATATAAGAACAGTTGGACTAGTTGAAAATTGTGATAAAAAATATCTTGATACAATATTACAAGAAATTACAAAGGAAAATTTCCCTGAAGATTTAGAATATGAAGGCAAAGTAGAAATAGGAAAAATCTATTAATCATCACCTGAAATAGATCCTAGAAGGAAAACTTACAGGAATATCATAGCCACTTTCAAAACTCCCAGGTTAAAGAAAAAAATATTGAAAGTAACAAGAAAAATAAACAATTTAAGTATTATGGAGTACAATAAAGTTACACAAGATGTAGCAACTACTATGGTGAAGGATTATTGATCTTGAAATACTATATTCCATAGAAGAAAAGACCTGGGTTAGGCCTAATGGTAACTTACTCAGCAAAGTTAAGTATAATCCTGAATGAGAAAAGGATATTGAATGAACTCAAAGACTTTCAGGTTTTGTGACAAAACCCCCAGAATTTAAGGCAAAATTTGGCATATAATATCCAGGAGAGATCTAAGATGAACATTAAAGACCAATTATAAAGGACTCAATAAGGTCAAATTTTTTATTTTGTATATATGAAAATATTAGCATACTCTTATGATTGTCATCATTATTTGAGTAATTTGAAAAAAAGGCATGGTCTGAACTAGGTATGATAGGGTGACTCTTAAAAAACTGTATAGGGAGAGATTAAAAAGGAATAATTATCTCATACAAATGAAGCATAAAAGTAAAAATTGATACAGAAGAAGATGGTTGGAGGAAGGCAAGTAATACTGGAACCTTACTCCCAAAGGGAATGAATTAAAGAGGAAACAACAAACACATATCTAGAAGGATATAAAAATCTTCTAAATTCAGAAAGAAAGAGAGGAAAGGGATGGGAGAGGGGGGAAAAGATAAGGGAGGGACTCATAGAGAAGAGGGCAGATTAAGAAATAGAAGACCAAGATAGTGAATAGAAGTAAAGCAGAGGAATGAGGAAGGATAAGGTAAATAGGATGAGGATAGTGAGAAATAATAGAAAGGAAGAAAATTCTCAAGTAATTATAGCTTAGAATATGAATGGGATAAAATTATCCATAAAATGGAAAGAGAAGATTAAAATTTGAATTCAATCACATGTTGCTTTAAGAAAACATAGTAGAAATGAGAGACACACACATAGATAAAATAAAGGACAAGAATAGAATTTAGTATGTAAAAAAGACAGGGGTTATAATCATGTTCTCAGACAAAGTTAAAGTTAAAATCATTTAAAGTTAAAATCAGTTAAAGTCATTAATCAAATGTGAAAAACAGAGAAACTTCATTGTGTCAGCAATATTATTCAATATTGTTTTAGACCATTTAAAATACCTAGACAGAATAAAATACTTGAGTGTATACCCACCAAAACAGACACAGGAACTATATTAATACAATCAGAAATCACTTTTTATATAAATAAACTTAGATTTAAATAATTAAAGTAATTTTTTTTTGTTCATGGATAGGTAAAACTAAGATAATTTTAAAAATGACAATTTCCCTAATTATTTATTCAATGTCATCCAATTAAGTTACTAAAATTATTATTAAGTTTACTTGGAGGAATAAAAGATCAGAACTTCAATAAAATTTTCAAATGTAATTTCCCCCTAGCTTTCTGCTTCCCTTCTAATCATGGCTGCATTGATTTTGTTTGTACAAAACCTTTTTAATTTAATGTAATCAAAATTATCCATTTTGTATTTCAAAATGTTCTCTAGTTCTTCTTTGGCCATAAATTCCTTCCTTCTCCTCTATCTCTTGTTTTCCTATTTCGCTTATACTATCATTGTTTATGTCTAAATCATGAAAACATTTTGACCTTGGTATAGGATATGAGATGTTGATCTGTGACTAGTTTCTGCCATACTATTTTCCAGTTTTTCCCAGTGATTTCTGTCAAATAATGAGTTCTTATCCCAGAAGCTAAATCTTTGGGTTTATCAAACACTATATTATTATAGTCATTGACTGTTGTGTTTTGTGAAACCAGCCTATTCTATGAGTCACCATCTATTTCTTACCTAGTACCAAATAATTTTGTTGACCTCTGCTTTCAATATAGTTTTAGGTTGGGTACAGCTAGGCCATCTTCCTTTGCATTTTTTCATTAATTCCCTTGAAATTCTTGACTTCTGTTCTTCCAGCTGAATTTGTTATTATTTTTCCTAGTTCTACTAAGTAATATCTTTGCAGTTTGATTGGGAAGGTATTGAATAAGTAGATTAATTTAGGTAGAGTTGTCATTTTTATTATACTTATGCTCAGAATGTAATAATATAATACATCATATTATAAATATGCTTATATTTATGCATTTGATATTTTTCTGATTGTTTAGATTTAACTTTATTTGTGTGAAAAGTATTGTGTAATTATGTTCAAATAGTTCCTAACTTTGTTTTGGTAGGAAGACTTCCAAATATTTTGTATTATTTACAATTATTATAAATGAGATTTGTCTTTCAATCTTTTGCTTCTGGACTTTGTTGGTAGCATATAGAAATGCTGGTGATTTATGTGGATTTATTTTATATCCTGTAATTTTACTAAAGTTGTTAATTGTTTCTAGTTCTTTTTAGCATTTTTTTATTTTGCTGAGGCAATTGGGGTTAAGTGACTTGCCTAGGGTCACAGAGCTAGGAAGTGTTAAGTGTCTGAGACCAGATTTGAACTCAGGCCCTCCTGACTTCAGGGCTAGTGGTCTATTCACTGCACCATCTAAGTGCCTCTTCTAGTACTTTTTTAGTTGAATCTCTAGGATTCTCTAACTATACCATCATATCCTCTGCAAAGAGTGATAATTTTCACTTCTTCATTATCTACTCTAATTCTTTCAATTTCTTTTTCTTCTCTTATTGCTAATGCTAACATTTCTAGTACAATATTAAAAAATAGTGGTAATAATGGGCATTTTTATTTCACCTCTAATTTGATTGGGAATGTGTTCCTTCTCCCCATTACAAATAATGCTTGCTGATAATTTTAGATAAAGGCTACTTATCATCTTAAGAAAAACTCCATTGATTCCTATGTTCTCTATTGTTTTTAATAGGAATGAATGTTATATTTTGTCAAATGCTTTTTCTGCATCTTTTGACACAATCATATGATTTCTATTAGTTTGGTTTTTTTGGTATGGCCAATTATGTTGATAGTTTTCCTGATGCAAAACTAGCCCTGCATGCCTGGTATAAATCATACTTGCTCATAATGTATTATTATAAGTTGCTATAATCTCTTTGCTAATATTTTCTTTAAGATTTTTACATCAAAATTCATTAGCGGAATTAATCTATAATTTTCTTTTTATGTTTTGGCCCTTCCTGTTTCGGTATCAGTACATCGGTGTCATAAAAGGAATTTGGTAGGATTCCTTCTTCCCCTATTTTTCTAAATAATTTATATAGTATTGGGATTTGTTTTCTTTAAATGTTTGGGAGAATTCACTTGTAAATCCATTTGGCCCTGAAGTTTTTTTTTTTTTTTTTTCCCTTAGGGAGTTTAATGACTTGTTCAATTTCTTTTTCTACAAAGGGACTACTTAAAGTAATTTATTTCCTCATCATTAGTCTGGGCAATCTATATTTTTGAAGGTATTTATCCATCCCACTTAGAGTCAGATTTATTGGCATACAATCGAGCCAAATGGTTCCAAATTATTGCTTTAATTTCTTCTTTATTGGTTGTAAGTTTATCCTTTTCATTTTTGATACTGGTAATTTGGTTTTCTACTTCCCTTTTTCTAATCAAATTAACTTAAAATTATCTATATTTTCATAAAACCAATTCTTAGTGTTGTTTATTACTTAAATAGTTTTCTTCCTTTTACTTTTGTTAGTTTCTCCTTTGATTTTCCAAATTTCCAATTTGGTGTTTAATTAAGATTTAAATTTTTTTTTAACATGCCTAATTCATTGAATTCTGTCTTTTCTTGACCATTTTGCCTCTGTCTCTTAGGTTTTAGCTCTGGGATCTTTGGGTTTATCAAATATTAAATTACTATGTTTGTTTCTGTAGTTTATCTAATATGTCTCACTGATAAACCTCAGTTTCTTAACCAGTAGCAAATCATTCTTATGATTACTGCTTTGCGGTATAGTTTAAAAGCTGGTGTTGTCAGGCTCCTTTCATTTTTACTTTTCCCCCTTTGAGATATTTGAGATTCTGAGAAATTTCAGAAAGTCAGGAATGAGGCCAGGAAAGGAATGAAGGCAGGTTGAATTGGGCCCTTTTACAAAATGGAAGCTCTAAGATGAGCTCATCAATGGAAGAAGGAGAAATATTACAGGGTGAGTAGGGATGGTAAGATGTCCTAGAGTGAGGAAAGCCACTCCCCTCACCTCCTTCACAAAGTAACATGGAGAAAAGGCATTGGATTCGGACTCAGCATTCTCATTTCAAATTTTGACTTTGCCACATCATGCCTGTGTGATCTGGCGCCCCTTCTAGCTGTAATTGTTTGATTATGTTATTCTACTTCTGTGTCCTTTCTCCAGATCTGACAAAATTGAAAGGATCATCTGCATAGATATAATAATTGAACCTGAGTTAGGCGGTGATAAGAAGTGATGCTAAATATTAATATGTGTGGAAATGTAGTGGTGATTGGATGTTTTTATCTTTAGCCTGGAAGCTTGGACCAATTGAATTGATTTCTTTCCCTTAGGCTCAGGAAGGTCATGGGCACCCCACCTGGTACTGAGAATCCTGCTTCCTTTTCTTTCTAGGTTGCTACAAATTCTTTCCCTGCTTTGCATTGAATGTAAGAAAGTCTCCTGGAATCCTTTGGCTGAGGCTGAGGGTAACCTGCTACAGAATCATCAAGCACAACTGGTTTGAGAGTTTCATTATCTTCATGATTCTTCTGAGTAGTGGAGCTCTGGTAACTGGCTATTTGAATTGATCTAGCTCAATGGTGCAGTGGTTAGAACACTGGGTTTGGAGATATGAACAATGCTATTAGGGAATTTACATTCTAATATGAGAAAATAGCACATATAAGGAGTTTGAGTTAGAAAGCAAGAAGCAAGTAGGGGTGGGCAGCATGGGGCTGGATAAGATAGATGGTGGGCTCACCAATCTGAGCACAAGCCCCAGGAGTGGGAACTATTGAAATTTCAGCTATTCTTAAAATGCTAAGATATTCAAATAAATTTGTGATCTTATCAATTTGGACAGTCTTCTCATCAATTCAGGTCACAACATCCATGCCCGCCTAGGTTTTTGATGTTATTTTAATATGGGTCATCAAATTTCTGTTGTGTTGTAAGTTTTATGAGGCAAGAGCAGTGATGTGTTTTTACCACTTTGAAAGTTCCCTGTGGGTAATTGTTGGAGCAAGTGAAAAAAAAATGACACTTTATAACATTGATTCTATGCCATTTCAAGTTCTCAAATTAGAGCCAGGAACAGAGATTCTCCTAACCCTCTCCATGTCTTGTAGTGGATGAAGAAGGAATAATAAATGAGGTTCTTCTAGATATCAGTAATTTGCTAACACTATATTTGCATATGGAAAGCAAGCATTCAAGCTTAATTATTTTCCTAATATTCTAAATTGGGAATCAAAGAGCAGTTGCTTCAGCTATAGAGTAGAAGAGAACTAATGTCGTACGGCTACCATATCATGAGCCCCCAAACTGTAATATATGATACGATCAAAGGTATTATCATTTGTAAAGCTCTGTTATCTTAAAGTGGGAAGACTTTAACCACAATGGTGTCTGTCCTGTTGTAGTCCATGACAGGTTCCAATGTGGTTCTGAATAGTATGGCGATAAATACATTTGTATGTAAAGTTTTTTATGTCTACTTAAACTTTAGGTTTGGATAAAGTTTTTGACAATGAAACATGGTAGATAAACTCCTTTTGCACTGCAGACAATATTGTAAACTATTTAATGGAGTGCATGCTCAGGATTATCAATGGCCCATCATGTTAAATGTCAAAGTCATTTGCCTGTGAAGAGGTGGGGGTAGCACTTAGTTGATCCTGGTCATTGGATGAAGATTCCATTATATAACACTGCTTATCTGGTAGATGTAAAATAGGGAATGGGGAAGAGAACAAAAGGAGTTTTGTCTATATTCTGTATTGGAGTAATTTTTCATGCATGTATAAGGTGGCTCATTTATGAACCATACTTGAACACAGTATATCTTTTATGTAAATCTAGTCCTTATCACTTATCCTTATTCTTAACACACTTGTTCAGTCCAATTCTAGGATCTGTGTGATAGTCCTATTCTACTACTTCATTATGGCTGGGGTTAAGCTTAGTTTTTGAAGTTTGTATCAAGCTGGAAAAGTTTTAATAATGATCCTAGGCCATATTTAGTTGCCTGTCTGAGTGTTTACCAAATTAGCTACAGAGATGTGATCACCAGTTGATTGGCTATTAGAGAATGAATTCTTTGGTATGCATATGGACTTAAGTAGAGTCATGCATAGAAAATTCTTTCTTAAAATTAAAGTGTGAAATGTTAGTCATTATTAACAATATTATATTGCAAACAATTGATATTTAAAGTAAGTAATGAACAGAACAAATAGCAGAAATGACAGCAACATTAATTATAATTATATCATAGAAATTATAACAATTAATTATAATAATTTCATTGAAAAAATACAGCAACTTAAATCAACTGCCAAAACAAAAGACCAAAAGAGTCTAAAATTGCCTTAGAAAACAACTGATTATTTCCCAAGAAGAGTTAGTCACCAAACACCAAGCTTAAAATATTAACTTATCTGTAAAATGTTAGAGAAAGGTAAAGGATAATTACGAACAATATCACTTCATAAGCAAAGAAAAGCATAGGAGAGTTAAGATAAAGCTTGTCAAGAAACACAATTAAATAAAATAATCTTGAAGGTGTTTATAGATGAGTAAAAAAAGAGAAAAACAAATAGAATAAAAATGAAAAAAAAAAAAAAAGCTATGAGGATTTTGGTAACAAATTAATTTCACCATCAAATATGATGGAATTACCAACCTTGGATTCTAATATCATAGTCCCATATGTGCTTCTGGGAAACATCATGAAAAAGAACAAAGACAAGATTGGATCAAGTATACATAGAGGAGATCCACTCAAGCAACATGGTTTTATAGGCAGTAAGGGATCAATTTACAAGGTATCCAAGAAAAAAGGAAGATAGAAAAAGTGCTGAAAAAACTCAAGACTTTATTATTCCAGAATCTTGATTGGAACCCAAGTCCTTGAACTCCAAATCCCCTGCTTTTTACATAAAAGCATTATTTATTGACTTCCATATGTAATTAGAAAGAATAAAAATCTATGCATAGGCTAAACATTACACTTTGACATTTCAGATATTTGAAGATTGTTCCCTTCCATCAAAGAAAAACATTAAGGAATTGCTGAGCTTTGCTGATAAGGTTTTTACCTACATTTTCATCCTGGAGATGTTTTTAAAATGGGTGGCATATGGATTTAAGAAGTATTTCATGAATGCATGGTGTTTTCTTGACTTCATTATTGTGAATGTGAGTTTAACAATTATATTCTTTTATTTGGGATAGTTGGTTAATTTGTAAAGATGTCTCAACATAGAAAGTAAATGTAGGAATCCAGTTTTTAAAATCTAAACAACAGTTCTGATTCCTAAGTTTTAATTTTCATTCATACAGTTTTAAAAACAACCTTTTGAAAATGGATTAGCGTATCTCTAGCCAGGTACATTCCATCCAGCTCCTGACCCTTCCCTTTGACTCCTGACCTCTCTCTCAGAATTCCTACCTTTACCTCTCTGGTCTCCCTGAGAAGCTCCCGAGGGTAAGTTTTCCCTATAAAAGATCTGCTTATGAAGAGATAAGTTATTTTCAGGACTAAGCCCATTATGAGATATTCTCTAGCTCAAACAAGGAAATTAGATCCAAATGTTAAGCGTGGAAACAGGGAACTGATTATAAAGTTTGTATCTATCATGATACAGTGAATATAGTACTTAAGTCTGCGTTTGTCAAATATGGAATCATGGATGCTATTTCTTTAAAAGAGCAAATGTACTCTGTTAATTAGTCTTTGTTTTTTCTCCTAGATCTCTATCATAAGTCTTATTGATGAGAGTGTAAAATCACACTTGTCTATTAATGTTAAATCCCTTCGGACACTGAGAGCCTTGAGACCATTGCGAGCACTGTCCCAGTTTGAAGGGATGAGGGTAAGCCATGGGAAACTCAAGGCAGCTCAGCAACAGGGACATGATTTGAGGACTGGCTTGTGTTTTTCAGCAGAGGCAGAAAGAAACTCTGTTTTATCTGTTTGATTCATGCTTATGTCTCCATCCCTCCAAAAAAAAAAAAAAAAGATTATGCACCTCCTGTGCCTTTATGCTGCGTGAGAATGTAGGAAAGTATGTTGTGATGCTGAGGACTTTGATTTTGGAACCAAAAGACCTAGGCTGAAACTTAGAATTACCATGAATTGAGTAATATCAAGTTCCTTGAATTCTGAGTCTTCATTTCCTCATTCGTAAAATTTTGTAAAAATGTTTAATGTTAAAATCAATAATCAAGATGATATCTGTGTGATTAGAGAGGCAAGGGTTGGATTCTAAAGATGAGGTAAAAATGGCAAGATTGAGCACAATAATACTTCCCCTTCTTGAAGGATTTATCTTTTGGGAGTCTCCCTTATACATGAAGTGAATTGCCCAAAGTCATATGACTAGTTAGTGTCAGAGTAGGACAGAGTAGCATTTGTCTTTTGGGGGTCTCCCTTTAACATGCAAACACTCATACTAGATGACTTATTAAAGGTCACCTCATCCAATACTTACATTTTACAAATTAGGAAACTGAGTCTTATACATGAAGTGAATTGCCCAAAGTCATATGACTAGTTAGTGTCAGAGTAGGACAGAGTAGCATTTGTCTTTTGGGGGTCTCCCTTTAACATGCAAACACTCACACTAGATGACTTATTAAGGGTCCCCTCATCCAATACTTACATTTTACAAATTAGGAAACTGAGTCTTATACATGAAGTGAATTGCCCAAAGTCATATGACTAGTTAGTGTCAGAGTAGGACAGAGTAGCATTTGTCTTTTGGGGGTCTCCCTTTAACATGCAAACACTCATACTAGATGACTTATTAAGGGTCCCCTCATCCAATTCTTACATTTTACAAATTAGGAAACTGAGTCTTATACATGAAGTGAATTGCCCAAAGTCATACGGCTAGTTAGTGACAGAGTAGGACTCAAGCCTACTCTTCTAATCGTAAATCCAACACTTTTCCCAGCATCATGTGGCATGAGGATTGGGTGACACAGGGGTAGGATCATGGTTTAAAGTGGAAGATATCTCTAGAAGTCATTTAATCTAACCCCTTCCTTTGCAAATGAGGAAACAGATCCAGAAAAAGTAAGTGACTGATCCAATTTCACACAGGTAGTAAATGATAGCTGGGATTTGGACCCATGTATTTGACTTCAAAAGGCAGATAAATGGGGTAATGGATAGGATGCCAGGTCTGGAGTCGGGAAGACTCCTCTTCCTGAGTTCAAATATAGTTTCAGATGCTTACTAGCTGTTTGACCTTGAGCAAGTCATTTAATTCTCAGTTGACCTCAGTTTGCCTCAGTTTTATCTGTACAAGGAACTGGGAAAGAAATGGCAAAAAACTCCAAATGGGGTCACAAAGAACCAGAAGTGACTG
Organism: Sminthopsis crassicaudata; assembly: GCF_048593235.1. Lineage (NCBI taxonomy): Eukaryota > Metazoa > Chordata > Mammalia > Dasyuromorphia > Dasyuridae > Sminthopsis > Sminthopsis crassicaudata. The sequence goes on along the minus strand of NC_133617.1, from coordinate 744,157,596 downwards.
AAATGATTGAACTTTGACTTCTCTACCTTTTTATATAATATCACACAATGGACAATATCAGGGAAGACCATCCCTGTTGGGGATTGGCTCTGCAATGAGTAAATGAGCATCTGAGAAGTGGAGCCTAATTTGTGCAACAAGGAATGAGACAGTGGGATGAGGAGAGCATTGACTTAGACTAATGAGATGCCTTTCTCTGATCCTGTTTTCTGCAGGTTGTTGTCAATGCTCTTATAGGGGCCATTCCGGCCATCTTTAACGTCCTGCTCGTCTGTCTCATTTTCTGGCTCATCTTCTGTATGCTAGGGGTAAATCTTTTTGCTGGGAAATTTGGAAAATGCATCAACATCAAGACAAATGAAATTATCAACGCCTCCGAGATTCACAACATAACATTGTGCAAAAGTGGTAACTACAGTGATGTATGCTGGATTAACAGCAAAGTCAACTTTGATAATGTCGGCATTGGTTACTTGGCTCTTCTCCAGGTGGTAAGTGATATAATCACTGCTTCTCCCCTTCCCCCCCCCCCCAATAAAGCACAGGGGGAAAAGAGGGAAATCATCATCCTGTCAACATTACCTCTCATTCTCTGTCTCCAAACTTTTCTCTCACTCTCCTTCCCCATCAGACTTGTCTTCTGTGTGTCCTCTATCTAAGTTATACTTGGTTCATTTTTGTAACCATTGCTTATGAGGCCTTTTTCTTCTCTTAAAATTATCCAAACCATATGCATTTTTGAAGGGCCAGCTAGGACAACAGTTACCCCTTTCCGTAGCTCCTTATTCTTATTACTTAAAACATTTGCTTCATGTAATTTGTAATTAATTATTTTTCTCTTATTTGTGAGGATAATACCATTAGCTGCTTACTTAGACAAGAGCTGAATTTGTCCAAACAGTGGATAGTTCTTAGCAAAATCTACTGTCCCTAATCTGATCAGTTCAAGCCAGCAGCCGAGTTCCTTCCCATCACTGGTGGACAACTACAGACTGAAGGTAGAGCTACTGTCTAAGACACAGGACATATTTTTCCAGATTAATTCCAAATGAAAGGATTTTGAGGAGAAGACAGAAATGCACCCATGTGGTTAAAAGGTTGGGATCTCAAGGCATCACTGACAAAAACTTCCTGAAGTAAGAATGATCACTAGCATTTATAAAGCAGTTTAAGGTTTGCAAAGCACATTACAATGATCATCTCATCAGATTTGTAATTAGTAATTTGCCCAGAGTCACAGGTTAGTAAGTGTCTGAGTGTCTGAGGCTGGATTTTGACTAGGGTCCTCCTGACTTAAGGACTGGTGCTCTATTCACTGTTCATCTAGCGGCCCCTCATTTGATCTTCACAATGACCATGGGAGATAGGCACTATTGTGATCTCTATTTTATAGTTGTGGAAACTGAGGCAGATGGAGGAGAAATGACTAACATTTATTAAATGCTTTAGGCTGGATTTGAACTCAGGTTTTTGTGATTCTGGTCTCAGTGTTCAGTGCTAGCTAGCTGCCTGGTGAAATTTCCACCTGGAAGGAAGGCCATATAGTTTCATGCTTCGATGAAGTGTCTCAGCCTAAGTTCAACAAATAGCCAGGATCAAGGTACACTGGCCTTGCCTTTTGTAGGCTAAGCTTCAGTATGGGGTATCAACATTTTCTTCCTGAGAATACCCACATATTATTATTATTATTATTATTTTGCTGAGGTAATTAGGGTTAAGTGACTTGCCCAGGGTCACACAGCTAGGAAGTGTTAAGTGTCTGAGGCCAGATTTGAACTCGGGTCCTCCTGGCTTCAGGGCTGGTGCTCTATCCACTGTGCCATGTAGCTGCCCCAAACAGCTACATTTTTGAGCTATCTCAGCCTCACTAGGTTTTACAACTAGTTATAGGTTACAGAAAGAACTGTGGAACTGTTTTCTTTCTGTCAAATGTCTATTAATATATTATTCTTATTTTCATTCACAAAGTGCTTGTGTCTCATGTATGATTATTTTCTGTAATAAATCTGAGTCCCTTACAGCTAGGGACCATCTCTTCTATTTTTGCATTCTTGAAAGTTGTTAATAGGAGCTCCACAAATATTTTCTGCTTTCTAGCACTCAGTCTCTGGGGGGCATTTTGTTTAAAATGAAGTAAATTTAATCCAACATCACTCACTTAATTAATTGTGTGACCCGTGGCAAGTTATGTAAGCCTGTTTGTCTCAGTTTCCCAATCTGTAAAATTAGCTGGAGAAAGAAATGGCAAACCACTCCAGTATCTATGAAGTCACAAAGAATTAAAGAGTCAGACTGAGGTGAATCGACAGAATAACTGCCATTTCAGAAAAGAAATTCAGGTAGAGAAAAACATAAGTGTTAAAGACAAGATGAAATGACATGGGCTTATGATTGACATGAAAACAAGGCAAACTCAAGCAAACCACCCAGTCCTGTCACAAGTGGCCCCAAGGCATGCTGGATAACATTTGGAACCTGCAATCATGAAGATTTGGATTTGAGTCCTTCCTTACCCTCTGTGTGGTCATGGGCAGAATGTCACCTCATCTATAGAATGGGGACAAAATTGATAGTAGCTACTACTCCACAGGGTGTTGTAAGACTCAGATTAGATAATGTTTGTCAGGTACTTTGCAAATCTTAAAGAATAATGAAAATATGAGCTGCTATTACTCTCAAAGACACTTCTCAGAGTTTAGCCAGTGTAAGTCAATTGTTATAGAAGGAAGGCCCAAAGAACATAAGATTGCCTTAGTCAACAAATACTTGACTTACTGTCAACCAGAGAGATGTTAATTAATTATTAAGAATGTAAACGTATTAGCAAAATCTTCTACCTCAGGTTGGTGAGAGATAATAAATAGCTTTGCTCGATGAAACAGAGAAGTAATGGAAAGATAAAACCAGTTTAGAGAAAGGTGTAAGAAACCAACTAAGGAAAATTATAAGGAAATTCAAGTATAAAACTAAAAGGAGAACCACAAACAAAAGAATTATGGGAAAGAACAAAGAGTTTTGTAACTACATCTTTTTACTGTGAAGGTTAGTAAAATCATCATACTTGGATTAATATTACAATAACATCAGTCATCACTAAATGGACTAAAGAGCTGGTAGAAAATGGCACGAAAGAGAAATAAGATGGAAAAATAGTTGGACTAAGAGAAAAATTATGTTCAGTTAATTAATAAGCATTTATTAAGGAGATCAAGAAAGTCTTCTTTCAGAAGGTAATAGTTGAGCTGAATCTTGGAGGCAGAGAAGAAACAAGGAGGATACAAAGGGAGAGAATTCTGAGCATGGGAGATCACTAGTGAAAATGCTGGACTCTGGAAGTGAAATATCTGATGCCAGGAACAACAAGGAGACCAGTGTCCCTGGATCATAAAATATGTGAAAGGGAGTGAAATGTGAGAAGCCTAGAAAGGTTATAGAAGACTTTAAAAGCCAAATGGAGGATGATATATTCGATTCTGGAGCTTGTTGAGGAGGAGGTGGGGGCATAACATGGTCAAACTTGGGCTTTAGAAAAATCACTGTGGTAATTGAGTGGAAGATGGCCTGGAACAGAGAGGGATTTGAGGCAGGTATGCCCACCAGAAGACTGTTGCAAGAATTCAGGCTTGAGTGATGAAAACCTGCAACAGGATCTCATTTCTGAGAGTGGAGGGAAGGAGATGTCTATGAGAAATGGTGTGAAAGTAAAAGGACAAGACTCAGGAATAAATTAGCTATGTGAGGTGAGTGTGAGTATGGAATCAAAATGATATCAAGGTTATGATGAATCTAGGTGACTAGGGAGATTGTGCTGTACTCTATAACAATAGGGAAGTTCAGAAGAGGAGAGAATTTTTTGGGGGGAGATGGTTTTGTTTTGCATATGTTGTATTGGAGATGTCAACAGGACATCCAGTTCAAGATATTGAAGAGGCAGTTGGTGATGCAAGGCTAGAGCTTTGGAGAAAGGTTAGAATTAGATATATAGATGTGAGGATCTTCCTTGTAAAGATGATAATTGAATCTATGGGAGTGGTTGAGAACCAAACAAGATAACATAGAGAAAGAAAAAGGCCCAGGGCAGAAATTTGTAAAAGAACTGGGTGATTGACAGTATCTAAAAAAGTAGAAAAGCAAGGAAGATGGAGAATGAGAAAAGGTCATTAGATATGATCATTAGTAGGTCGGGGGTAAATTTGGAGAGAGAAGTTTCAGTTGAATGAGGAGTCTAGAACTCAGATTGAAGAGTTTAGAACGAAATGAGGAGTGAAGGCACCAAGTGCAGATGACTTTCCAAAGAGTTTAGCAATGAGTGGGAGGAGAGTTACTGCTATTACTTAGTGAGGATTTTCAGATCAAGTGAGGTTTCTTAAGGAAGGAAAAGACCTGAGTTTCCCAGGAGGGAAACAAACATTAGGCAGGAAGCCATCAAAGATTAAGAAAATAGGGATAATTGAGGGAGAAGTCGGACAGAGAAGATAGATTGATAGCAAGAAGTAGAAGGGTTCTTCTTGGGCCACCTTTTCATGGAAGATGGGTTTCAGATGGACAGGGATAAGACTGGGAGATTCAGTATTTGGAAGCTGAGGTATATAGATTGAGTGCAAATGAGGCATTGGTGATCCTGAGGAAAACCTGAGGGACTGGACAGAGGGTGGTGCCCTCTCTATAGAGGGAGATGAGAAGAAGAGTAGATTGAGAATGGAGGAAAAACCAAGACATGAAATCAAGAGGCTTTGATTACTATTCAATACATTTCAACAATCCAGTCTCAAAGAAGACAGAGCCAGAATGTTAAATGGTTTAGTGCAGTACAACACTTCAGATAAGTTAAGCATAGTTTGGCACCACATAAGAACAACCCAATGTCTTCCTCCACTAGGATGGTCAGTATGGAAAGACCTTCATGCTTCCATGAATTTTCACCTGGTAGGCAATATTTTTGCTTTCTAAGAATAGATATCTAGGACTTATTGTCACATTGTAGGGATGACACTTTGACACTTTTTGGAAGCTGCTTCTTCAGTACATTTCACCACTATAACAAGCACTGGTGAGTGCTTGTTTCTCAAGTGTAGCTCTTCTTGGATTACTGCTTTTAGTTCTTGAGGTTCCAAGCCTATCTCCCTCTGGAGTCTCATTCTCATTGAATGCAGTGTGTCAAGGCAGTGAGTGGTAACTTTGGAGAACTATTCTCTCCATACCATTGAACTTCACAGTAGATGGTCATATTCAAATGGTAAGGGTTTGGGGGTATGAAATGCTGTCTTGATGGAGAGTGGGTTTTGAAGGGAGTCAGGTTCAAGCTTATGTTCTGAACCCCATGTGGATACAATTCATATATATTACATGGTCCAGAAGTACTTGGACTTGGGCCTAATCATTTGTCTTCACCTAGTTCTCTTCTTTTCTTTCCTTTCTTTTCCTGGGCCCTTTCCTTCCCCTTCTTTTCTTAGTGAGTCTCTGTTACCAAGTTCTTTTCTGACTTTCAAGGTTTCTTTATCTTTGTCCTCAGCAGTCTGTAGAGCTTCAGTTCTAGCCCTTTACAGGTTTCTTTTCTATATAATCTGTTCCTCTGTGAGCAGGTTTCTTGGGAGGCTTCTGGAGCCTCCAGCCAGAGCGAAGGTAGAATTTCGAATCCTCTTTTTCCCCTCCAAAAGTGTGGGATTGCTGGACTTGCAAATCCACGGGACATCTTCTCCTTGACCCAATCCAGAATGAATCCTCAGACTCAATGTTCCTCTTTTTATCCTCCCAGAGAATGGGCTTATGGGTACTCCCAGGGCTTGTGGGAACTCCTTCAACCAATGAATTTGCTTCTTTAAAGGTGTAAACTCATTTCAGAAGTTTAAAAGTGTAAACTCTTTTAAAGATTTGAACTAAAGGTGTGAACTCTGAGCTAGAGAATTGCCAAGTATCGACTTATCACTTAGTAAGAGCCTAACATTCATGTATGGGTGGAAATGGATGGCCACTGAGATCTTGTCTAACTGTTGAATTCTGTGATTTTTGTTCTTGAAATTTTCCTTTAATTTGAATTATAAACTCTTTAAGGCTTGAGAAGTTTTCTATACTCATAATTCCTCATAATCATTTGCAGATGAGTGTACAATAATGTCTATTGATGTTTATATTTCATTCCCCCAAAATAGTGTATAACAATGTTTACTATTATTGTTTTGCTCTAGGCCACATTTAAAGGTTGGACGGATATTATGTATACAGCTGTCGATTCACCAGGGGTAAGTCGGAGTCACTGGGTAATTTTCTAGATTATCTGAAAGTAACTGGGTAAGCTCAAGGGTGTTTTGGATCATAGTATAGGGGGCATGTTACTATGACCAGAGGTCATTGTATTGCAACCTAAAAATACCCGCAATGGAGAAAATCTACTCCAACAGAGATGGGTAGACAGTACCAGTGTTTCCTTGGCTGTCTTATTTGGGTGCAGACTACAGGGAACATTGATCTCTCAGTAATAGAGCTTCTAATATTTCTACTCCTAGGAATCAGCAAGATGGAGTATTTTCTCTGAGTCTCTTTTCCCCTGCTTAGCTACAGAATCCTAGATGCTGAAGGCTCAGGAAATGAGATCATGTCCCAGGAGAACAGAGAAAGAGAAGTCAGAGTTGTAAACAAAAAAATTACGTTATTGATTTTACTCAGAGCTGGAAAAGACCACGTCCAACCATAAGGTTACAGAAGAACAAATGCAGATTTAGAGAATATAAGAATTAGCCCAGGTCACGTAGCAAACCAGAGATAGAGTTAAGAGCAGAAGCTACATTTCCTGCCTCCTTGTAAACACACACATGTGACTGTTTTTTTTTTTTTTTTCCTTAGGATCTCCTTGAGGTCTGCCATAGTTTATATACATTAAGTTTTCAGACACTGTGGGTGTCTAAAAATGTACTCTCCAAACGAATCTAATGTCAGAAACACCACTACCTTTAATAGTGAAAAGCCAGGTTACAGATGAGTTGTGAGAAGAAATGAACTTCAGGGAAATGAACTCATACCACACAAGTATAGATATGCTGATCTTTGAATCCTAGAAAAGAACTTTAACACTAATATCTGAAATAAGAGGCAAGGAAGGTGAGGTCTGACCAAACTGTGTTTGTTCTCAACTTCCTATAGTGCTTAAGTCTAAAATTATTAATATTAATATCTTACTCTTTTGTGTTTCACCGTGTTGGTGCTGGTAACAACCAACTAATGAGAAAAACAGTCCAGGGATGGTTATAAATCTTTAATAGAGAAAGAAACACTGATTCAAGTGAAACAACTTATCCATGATCATTTGACTGATAATTGTCAGAGTTAGGAATTAAACTAAAGTCTTCTAATACCAATTCCAGGGTTCATCACCCTGTCACATACTGGTTTCTAAAGCTAGATGTGGAGACAGAGTCAAGATGTCAGATTAGAGACAGCCACCCAGTTGAACTTTCCAAATATTATCCTCTAAACAACTTCAAAATAACTCCTTAAATCAAATTTTGAAACAGCAGTCAATTAAAGGTTGGAGTGACACATTCTTCTAAGACACTTAGAACATTAGCAGGAAAAATCTGTAACATTGGAGCAGGAACCAGCCCAGAACATGAGAGGAGCCCCAGTTGTGGGCTTTAGAAGTAACAACAGCAGCAGCATCTTTGGGAACTCACAGCCCAAGGATATCTACATTTTCTTTTCTTTTTTTTCTTTTGACTTGGGTGGTTTACTCCCAGCCCAAGATTACTGATCAGAAGTGGATCACAGGGAACCCTTAAATGACTTTGAGGCAACTGGTACTGATTAGCAATTCTATTGCCCATGAACAGTTCTGGGTGATAGTTTCAGGGTGAAGAAGAGCACTGATAGTCACAAAGAAGCGGAGACCCTAGTTCTAATTCCAAAATGGAGAAAAACACCAGCACTTGTGGCTACAGTACAAAATAGAGATTAATATGCAAACCAGGAAAACAGTGACCACACTTTGTCCTGGATCAAATGACCTTGGAAACAGATGAAAACATAACCCCCCACAACTACCTCTAAAAGTAGCAACAGAAAAAGTTAGAAGACACTTTTGGGACAATGCCTCCCCATTTCCAGGTGAACAAAACCCAATTTCACTATAACATTCAAAATCAGGAAATGAGATGGAAAAATAAGCTTGTTTGCTTATTTGTTGTTGTTTTAACAAAAAAAGAATTTGTCAGTAAAAAGCTATTGGTGGCAAGGAAGACAAAGACATAAACTCAGAAGAAGACAATAATAATAAAACAACTATAAGCAAAACCTCAAAGAGAAATACTAATTGGTTCCAGGCTCAGCAAGAATTCCTGAAATCATTAAAAAAAAAGGTAGAGAAAAAATTGGGAAAAGAAATGAAAATAATTCAAGAAAATAAAAAAAGAATAACAAGAGTTTAATAAAAAGCAATATAGCATATTGAAGAAAATAACTTATAAAAAAGAATTGGATTAATGACAAGAGGCACAAATAATCGCTGAAGAAAAATACTCCTTAAAAAGCATAATAGAACAAATGAAAAAATGAGATATAAAAGTTCAATAAAAAGCAATTCCTTAAAAATTAGATTCAGGCAAGAAGAAGCTAATGACTACACAAGAAATTAAGAAACAATGAAACAGATTCAAAAGAATGCTAAAATAAAAGAAAATGTGAAATATCTCTCTGGAAATACAACTGACTTGGAAAAAGGAGAGGAAAGACAGTTTAAGAATTGCTGAATTTCATGAAAGCCATAATTGAAAAAAACACCCATATCACATTTCAATAAATTACCAAGGAAAACAGCCCTGATATCTTAGATCTAGAGGGTAAAATAGAATTTGAAAGGATCCAATAATTACCTCCCGAAAGAGATGCTAAAATGAAAAGTTATAGCTAAATTCCAGAGCTCTCAGATCAAGGAGAAAATACTTCCAGCAATAAAAAAGAAACAAATTAGAAATAAGCCATATTAAGGATCATGTAAGATTTAGTAGTTTCCATGTTGAAAGAGTGGAGGGCTTGAAATATAGAATTCTTATTGGGAAAGGAGCCAGGACTACGACCAAGAATAACTTACATTACTGTACTTACATTGTTGTACATTAAGTACAGCAATACTTACATTAGCAAAATAAAGTATAATCTTTCAGGAGGAAAATGGATATTTAATGAAGTAGACTTTCAGGTATTCATGAAAAGACCAGATCTGATTATAAAATTCGACATTCAAAGAGAAGTCGAGAAAAGCATAAAAGATAAAACTGAAAGTATAATAACAAGAGCCTCAATAAAGTTAAACTGCTTACATTCCTATATGGAAAGAACTTTTATCATTACTAGAACAGTCAGAAGGAGCTAATATAGCCAGAGGACATATTGATCTCCAAAAAAAAAATGGAGTGAGAAAGAAATGAATGGGAAGAAAGGGAAAGGGAGAGATAGAATGGGGATATTTTTCTCACAAAAAGAAGCACACATGGAAGAACTTTTATTGTAAAGAAGAAATTATGGAGTAAGTAATCTTGAGCCTCTCATTGAAGCTGGTTCAAAAAATGGATATGTATATGAATATGTATATACACTCAGTTGAATATAGAAATCTATCTTATCCAATAGGGAAATAGGAGGAAAAGGAGAGGAGCTATTGAGAGGAGTGATAAAAGGATGGTTGGATTAAAGGAGATAGTGATCAGAAACAAAACAGATTCTGGGGGAGGGACAAAATATAAAAAGAGAGAAAAGGATAAACAGAAGAAAATGGGATGGAGGGAAATATATAGTTAACATAACTCTGAATGTGAATAAGATGAACTCATCTATGAAACAGAAGAAGATAGCAGGATGGATTCAAAATCTAATCCAACAATATGTTATGTATAAGAGATATATTTGAACCAGAAAAATACACAGAGGTAAAATAAAGGACTGGAGAATATGATTTACTTCACTAAGTAAAAAAAGCAGGGAGAGCAGGACTTTAGAAAGAAATGAAACTCAGAATAGCTAATTAAAATGGATAAACAAACAACTACACTTTATTAAAAGATTCTGTAGATTATGAATTTTTAAAAAATTTAAGGGCATATTTCTCTGAAAAAGTCCTCATTTCTCATATAATAAACTGAGTCAATTTTATAAAAATAAGAGCTAATTTCTCAGTTGGTAAATAGGTAGTTTTCCAGAAGAAGAAATAAAAACGTTAGTCACATGAAAAAGTGACTATTGATTAAAGAAAAGCAAATGAAAACAAATCAAGTTACCATCTCACATCTATGAGAAATGATAAGTGATGGAGGAGATGAGGGAAAATAAGTAAATTAATAAACTGTTAGTTGTTAACTGGTCCAATCATCCTGCATTTTGGAACTGTGTCCAAAGAGTAATAAGACTATATATTACTTAGCAATACTATTACTGGGTCTGTACCCCAAAGAGATCAAAGGAAAAGGAAAATGATTTACAATAATGCTTATAACAGCTCCTTTTTGTGTTTACAAAGAATTGGAAATTTAGGGAATACTCATCAGTCGGGAATGGCTGAACAAGTTACTTTATGATGGTGATGGAATACTATTATAAGAAATGACAAAGGGAATGATTTTAAAAGACCCAACATAATAAGACTTATATGAATTGATGCCAAGTGAAGGGAAAAGGACACAGATCATTGTGTATGGTAAAAACAATGTAATAATAATGATCAACTGAAAAAGTTGGCTATCTTAATCAATACAAAAATCGAAGACAATTCCAAAGGAGCCATGATGAAAAAAATGCTACGCAACTTCAGAGAGAGAACTAATCAACTCTGAGTCCAAATTGAAATATAATTTTCTCGCTTTATTTTTCTTGCTTTTTTGTGATATGGCTAATATGGAAATGTTTTGCATGATTTCACTTGATTGCTGTTGTTATCATATTGTTTGGTTTCTCTATGGATGGCAGAAAATGAAGATAAGAGAATTCAGTACTCAAAAGTTAAAAAGAAAAGAATGCTAAAATTAATAAAATTTTAAAAATTAAAAATAAAAGCTTGATAAGTGTTTCAATAGCAACATAGAGCAGTGCTGCCTTCTGAGATGAAATAGCTCTTAATAATCTAGATGTAACATAGCAATAATTTAGGATGTTTTCTGGTATTACTTATTTGAGTTGAGTTAAAACCACTTTGGTCTTTAAAATAAGTCGATCAAAAGGAGAATATATCTTTCCCTGATGATTTTTGTCTTCTGTTTTCACTCCCATAGAGAGGGAAGCAGCCAATCTTTGAGACAAATGTATATGCGTATCTCTACTTTGTCGGTTTTATCATTTTTGGCTCATTCTTCACTTTGAATCTTTTCATTGGTGTTATCATCGACAACTTTAACCAACAGCAAAAAAAGATAAGTGTCCTGATGGTCCTTGTTTGTTATGTACCTTTTGCAGAGAGAAGGCCAGGAGGAAGCATTTGTGCTTCTTAATCATGATGGGAAAATGGTGCTACTGTATTACTGTCAGCATGGCATATCAAGAGTCAACTTTTGAGCTAGAAAATCTAGGATTCATGCCCTCCCTCTAACACATGCTGGCTTTGTGATTCTGAGACAGCCATTGAATAATTCAAGGTTCTGGGAAATTTTTAAGAGTATAATATACAAAGAAGGTGGTGATCTGCTGTGGCAGAGGGAATTTCCTCATGGGGAGTCCCCTATAACAATAAAGCTAAGTTCTAGTTCCTGCACTTGTTAGTCTTATAACATGTAGGATTTGACATAATAACATTCATATTTCCATGCTGTGAAGAGAATTTCTGGACTTAAAAAATGTATACATAAAAAATGTTATACATATTTGACATGTATTGGTCAACCTGCCATCTGGGGGGGTGCAAGGAGGGGAAAAATTAGAACAAAAGGTTTGGCAATTGTCAATGTTGTAAAATTACCCATGCATTTATCTGGTAAATAAAAACTATTTTAAAAAATGTTAGAAAGGGCCCCTTTGCATCCCTTTGTATGTTATGCTCTGGATGCTTCTTTTGTTCCTCGGTCTGCTCATCACCATGCCCAAAGATCATCAATGATGTCTGTAGTGCCATTCTAGATGATCATAAATGGAGGACATTAAGGATTTCACCATCTGAATGGGATCTGGGTCTTCAGTATACCTTCTCTGTCCTAGAAAAGGAGTAAATTATCCCTTCCATTAATAAGGAGGAAACATGCTGAAAGAGACTCTAGAATTTATGCCTCTTAAGAACCATATCAATCCCTCTGTTTCTCCCTTTACTTTCTTCTCTCTTCCTTTCACCTCAAAAGATTGTACTGCAGTTAATTCATAACAGAAGGTTACCTCACCATGGTATATATTCATGATACTTGTTTGCACTTTCATAGTAATTTAGGAACCAATCAGGTAATGAAACAGAACTCTCTCTCCATGTAAAAAAGCCTCAGAGACCTGACTTGGGTCTATGTTATAAATATTTTCCATTTCACCATGTTCTTCCACAATCATGACCATATTAGAAGAGCCCCTTGAAGGGCATTATTTGGAGCTTCGAGGCAGACAGCATAGTGCATTTGTCATCTCCACCCTTTTCTCTGAGAGTATCCATGAGCTCTTCTCCAGAAAGACCACTTCTACATTCCCTCTGCTGGGGGTGCCCTTGGAATACAAAAGCTTTCCTCGAATTCAGAACATTTTTCCCCACCGATATTCTCTATCCTTTTGCAATACCATTAATGAAAGGCCCCTAAGAAAGTGCAAAAAGTTAGAGTAAGACATCAAGACCTTTCCATGGCCACTTGATATTGCTATCCTTAGACAATTTTTGAGACTGAGAATTTTCTTTTTGCTAAAGATTGTAGGAAAGTCTAAGTTTCTCTGATTTGCCTCTCAGAATGTTTATTCCTCTTAATTGTCAAAGAACAAATTATTTGTAAACCTGTACAAAGTCATTTGGCCCATCTTCCTGGTTTTATAGACGTTTAATATATATTAGTATAGATTATAATTTACTTTTTAAAAAAATAAAGGTATGGTAAAATTTTTGAAAACAAATTGCTTTCTTCCCATAAGATAGGCATGACTATAAGTAGTGTCATCCTCATATTAAGTATTTTAGATGTAATTTTTATTTTTATATTCTCCATTAAGATGGAAATCAGCTATTAATGAATAACCTTCCATAGCTTTGCAAAAGTCTTATAGAATCTCTCATGTGGCTTCCTGGGATGTTGAAAATTATAGAAATGCAAAGCTTCATTTCTGAAACTTCAGATTGTCTCCCATAATGGACCCAGAAAGAAATAACAATGTTTTTCCAATGTACTTAGGTGGCCAAGATATCTTCATGACAGAGGAGCAGAAAAAATATTACAATGCAATGAAAAAACTGGGATCAAAGAAGCCTCAAAAACCTATTCCAAGGCCTTTGGTGAGATCAACTGAATTGTTATAAATATAAATACAAATGTATATATATATATATATATATATATATATATATATATATATATATATATATATATCATAGATAGGAGACAAAATTAAATTTATGAAATATTATGGTTTCTTTGTAAGATAGCACCTTCACTACATTTATATCCATAATTGGTGGATAGGAGCCTCCCTCTTCCATGAAGATGCTGCACCTTAGTGGATAGTCTTTGAGAAATGTCATGGCTGAAAAGCTCATCGCCTAAAGTTAATATGAGTTAACTTTGTCTGGTTCTAGACCTATACCTAGTAGAACCTGGGAGAGCTGGCATCCTGCTGACCTGGCCTGGGGGAAAGGCACCTCCATCCTCTGTGAAGCATCACAGGAGACTTTAGCCAAGGGGAAAAGAATAGATTTTTTAAAAAATTAATTTTTATTATGATGAACTTAATAAGAATGAATTTTTCTTGAATATAAAGTAAAACAGGAAAACATGAAACAACAAATTTCTCTTCTATACAACTTGCTTTTCTTTTTTAAAGTATACATTTATTATTATTAATAACTTCCCTAAAACTTCTCCTTAAACTCCCTCTCTTCTCCAAGTTTCCATAAGTGTATATATATAGACAAAAAATTATATATATATATACATATATATACATGATTATGTACATATATATGTATTTATATATATATATATTTATATATAAATATGCAAAACCTCCACTTTAAGAACACTTGATCACAATCTTCTGGAGTTGTGATTGGCCATTGCATAAATCATCATTCTTAAATCTTTCACAACTCCTTTTCTTTATAATGACATTATTACTGTACACTTTATTTTTTTTGATTCTGCTTATTTAGGTCTGTATCAATGTGTATAAGACCAACTTGGTTTATCTAATCTATCTCCTTTCATTATTGCTTACAGATCAATAAAATTCATAAACTATAACTTCTATAAATTCTCCAATCGATGGGCTTTGTTCCCAATTCTTTGCTCCAATGAACAATATTACTATATATATTTTTGTGCATATGGATTTTTTCCCTATTTTTCTGATTTTGGGAGGGATAGTAATGTTATCACTGGGCCAAAAGGTATGAACAGCTAGTGACATTCAAGGCATAGTGCCAAATTGTTCTCCATTTTGTGTGTTTGAACCAATTTATAAATCAATCGATAGTGTATCAATCCTTGTATAGATCCTTTGAACAGTGGTCATTTATTTCCCCTTTTGATCATATTTGCCAATCTGATATGTATGAAGCGGAATCTGGGTTGGTTTAACTTGTCCTTCATTTCTCTTGTTAGTAATTTGAATTATTTTTTCAATGATAATCGATCACTTGATTTTCTTTTATAGAGAATCTCTTCAGTATCTGTTAACTCTTGTTCTCACATATTTTATTTTGTTCTTTTTCTAGCTTTTTGGTGCATAACTACTTCATTGATCTCATCTTTTTCTATTTTATTCATATAAACATTTAGAGATATATAAAACTTCCCTGAAGAACTGCTTTGGCTGCATCTCGTAAATCCTTCTCTTAGATGAAATTATTGATTGTTTCTAAGATTTCTTGAATCACCCATTCTTTGGATTAGATTGTTTAATTTCCAATTAGTTATTGGTCTATCTTTCCCTGACCTTTTATTACATGTAATTTTTATTGCATCATGATCTGAAAAAATACACTTAATATTTCTGCCTTTCTGCATTTGATTGTAAGGTTTTTATGCCCTAATACATGGTCAGTTTTTGTGTAGGTGCCATGTACCATCAAGAAAAAAGGTATATTCTTTTCTATCTCCATTCATTTTTTTCCAGAGGTCTATCATATCTAACTTTTCTAAGATTCTATTCCTTAACTTAATTCTTGTTTATTTTGAAGTTAGATTTACCTCCACTGGTATAGTTTTGCAGTCTATTTTTTCCTGTAACTGACTTAACTTCTCTAAGAATTTGGATGCTATACCACTTGGTGCATATATGTTTGTCTATGGTACCTTTTTAAAGCAATATTTAGCAAAATTCCTTCCTAGTCTTTTTTAATTAGATCTGTTTTGCTTTTGCTCTGACATCAAGATTAATATTCCTGCTTTTTTTTACTTCATGATATATTCTGCATAATAATTTTCTTCCCCAGTCTTTTATCTTTATACTGTATGTATTTCTGTTTCAAATGTGTTTCTTGTAAAGAATTTATTGTAGGATCCTGGTTTTTAATCTGTTCTGCTATGCACTTCTGTTTTATAGGGGAGTTCATCCATTTTACTTTCACAATTATGATTACTAACTATGTATTTCCTTCCATCCTTTTTCCCCCTATTTATACTTTTCTCTCTTCTTTTACTCTCCTCATCAGTGTTTTGCTTTTGACTCCCACCTCCCTTCCTTCTTTCATCCCTTCTCCCTTCTCTTACCCCTTTATCTTTCTGTTTCTGCCCTCCCTTTACTTCTGCTCCTCTCTTTTCTTTTCTCTCTCCCTCTTCCTCTTTCCCTATTGGGTGAAATAAAGTTTTATACCCGGTATGTATATTATTTCTTTTTTGAGCCAAATATGATGAGATTAGCCTTCAAACAATATTCATTCTCCTCCATTTTCCCTTCTGCTATAATATCTTTTGTGATTCTTCATGTGCTCTATCCGATTTTACTTCCCCTTTCCTCTTTTCCAGTTTAAGCTTTTAATGACTTTTTTCTTATATCATCACATCAGTGTCAATTTATACGCATACTCTTATCTATACCCTTTCTAACTGCCCTAATAAAGATGTACTTTTCAAGAGTTACAAGTATCATCTTCCCATGTAGAAATGGAAACAATTTGACCTTTGAATAACATTTTTTCCTTCCTGTTTACCTTTTTATGCTTCTGGTGAGTCTTGTATTTGAATACTAAATTTTCTATTTAGTTCTGATCGTTTCATCAGGAACTATTGAAAATCCCCTACTTTATTGAAGGTCCATCTTTTCCCCTGAAACAGTATACTCAGTCTTTCTGGGTATTTAATTCTTGGTTGTAATCCAAGCTCTTTTACCCTCCAGAATATAGTATTCCAGATCTTCCAATCCATTATTGTAGAAAGTGTTAAATTCTGGATAATCCTGACTGTGGTTCTTTGATACTTATACTATTTCTTTCTGTTCTTGACCTTATAGTTCTGGAATTTAGCTACAATATTTCCTGGAGTTTTCCTCACAGGATCTCTTTAAGGGGATGACTGATAGATTCTTCCAATGACTATTTGGCCCTCTGGTTCTAATATATCGGAACAGTTTTCTTTGATGAGTTATTTAAAGATGCTGTTCAGGCTCTTTTTTTGATCATGGTTTTCAGATAGCCCAATAATTCTTAAATTATTTCTCCTGGATCTATTTTTCCAGGTTAGTTATTTTTCTAATGAAGTATTTTTCATTTTCTTCTATTTTTCATTCTTGATTTTAATTGTTAAACATGCATTTCCCCCCATTTTTTCTTTTTATTGATTTTCCCCCTTTTTCATTCAAGTCAGCTCTCTGTCCCTAAATTTAGTCTTGTTTACACTACTTTGATTCTTCTCTATTCCAATGGACTAAGCCCAACCCTGACTCCTATTTACTTTCACTCTTTTAAATTCCTCAAATTTTATTTAATTAATACTTTATCTTTCTTTTTATGTATTCATTTATCTATTTTCCTTCTCTTTTGACCTATGTCTTTTCCTTGCCATTTAAGTGAGTAGTCCAACTAATTTAAGCCACATTCTTCTGCAGTATCCTTAATGTGGTCAGACCAGTGTGTTATAGATCCAAGGGTTAGAGGTCCAATAGGGGTGAAGTAAGAGGTTAAATACAGAAATTAAGATGGGATTTAGGGATCCAATGGGCTAGACATATGGTAGAATTAGAGTTAGCATATATTTTAGAAATTAGAGATAAATTAGAAATTAAGGGTTTGTGGTTTCTTGCCAAAGGGACATTGAGCCCATGTGAAATAAGAATTGGATACAGGATTTGGAGAAGGTTAGCTTGGAGGACAGCAGGGCAGTGCCAACGGTGTGCACATCAGTGTAGATCCCAGAAATACTGGGCAGCAGAACAGGCTGTGGTATAAGCCAAAGTAGCAGATGAGCAGGTGAAGGAAAAATCCTGGAAGCAAGTCAGTGGTTAGTGTTACTTTTACACTCTTGTTTGTTCATTTGGGCAGGCTGAATTCTTCTTAACCTTGTATAGGATTTTCTTGGCAGAGGTAATTCAGTGATTTGCCATTTCTTTCTCTAGTCGATAAAGGTGAACAAAGGGTAACTGATTACCCCAGACTCACAGAACTAGTGAATATTTGAAGTCAGATTCTAAACCCTATTCTAGCCCTTTGCTTCCTAGAGCCAGAATATGATGGGCCATCTCCACATGGCTAATGTAGTACCCAGGAAGCATTGCCTATCTCCTTCTCTGGTAGAACTTGTAGCAATGAGAGTAATTATCCAGGGTGGCTTGTTTTCTGATGACGGGGAAGATTCTCCTGTGGAAGAAGGAGACTGCTCCTCAGCAGATTCTTCTAACAGAATCAGGAGACAGTAGGCTGTAGTCATGGGGGATGATGAAAGCAAGGGTGCTGAAATGGAAAGTGAGCAATAGCAACAATGTCACTTTGTCTAATAGAGATTAGAACAAGGAGTGGGGAATAGTGAGACTAGAAGGGAAGTTGGAACCAGGTTGTAAAAGGATTTAAGAGTCAAACAGAGAAGTTTATATTTATCTTTGAGGCAGTAGAAAACCATTGGAGCTGACTGAGGTGAGGTTTGACCTGGTCAGTCTTGTGCTTCAAGAACACCATTTGAGCAATTTGATGAAGAAGGCCTGGAATGGGGAATAGACTTGGGACAGGGATTATTAAGAAATAATTGCAATAATGTGAACTTTGTGATAGAAAGAATGGGAGCGACAGCAGAGATGAATTGGAGGTAGAAATGGCAATATTTACAGATGACTAGAGATGTGGCGTGCGGAGTCAAGGATCAGGTCAAAGCTACAAGCTTGAGAGAAGGCTACAGTCTTAAAGGATTGGTGGTTTGTTTGACATAAAAAGTGTAGTTTGGTAAAAGGATGAGTTTGGAAGAAAAGATAAATCCTCTTTTATGTTGAATTTTAAATGTGCATAGAACATTTAGTTCAATTATTAATAAAATAGGAACTTGACAGGAAGGAGAGACATTTAAAAGGGTAGGGTCTGACAAGGTTTCTGGAAAAAAACAAAAAAGCAGTAATAGAGGAATAGGGAGTTGGGGGGATCGCTTGCTTTTACCCCAATAAGAAGGAACTGACTTATATAATAGTTTACAGTAAGGCCCATTAACACAATAACAAAGACGCCACTAAATGGAGGTAATTCTGCCATGGAATTTGTTGGATCTGTGTATTATAAAATAAAATCTTAGAATGGGAATTATGATACCATAGATGAACCTCAAAAATGACCAGAATTTATTTATCAAGTTTCATGGATCACCATACACCTGTGGCTGGAATTCCCATAATATCCGAACTATAGATTGACCTCAATATTTCCAAATTGTCCCGTGGAAAGACAAAAATATTTTCTCCTTTGAATTCCATCCCTATAGTTGGGAGGAAAGCTTGTGAATGAGTGTTTCATTTATTTTATTTGTATAACTCATGGATTTTTCCTTTGTCTTCTTTCCGCAGAATAAATGCCAAGCTTTTGTGTTTGATGTAGTCACGAACCAAGCTTTTGATGTTTTCATCATAACTCTCATTTGCCTTAATATGGTCACCATGATGGCAGAAACGGACTCTCCCGAAGGACCCAATCCACAAAAAGCACAACTTCTGGAAACCCTCAACTCCTTCTTTGTTGTCATCTTCACAGTCGAGTGTCTCCTAAAGATCTTTGCTCTGAGACAATTCTACTTCGCTAATGGTTGGAACTTATTTGATTGTGTGGTTGTGGTCCTCTCTGTTATTAGTAAGTAAAAATGATGGCCAAGGTTTATAAGTACAGTTTCATCAACTATACCCAGTATCATTTTAACATTAATATGGCATTTTGAAAACTTGGCTAGCTTTTAAAAATGTCACTTGATGCGATAAAGTTGGAAGAGTTTATGGCCTGATTTCTGTCTCTTTGGTTTTGTCCAAGGTGACAAAATGAAATAAAAATTTCAAGTCATTGGACATTTATTAAATGCCTACTGCATACAGGACACTATTAGAGGTAGGTCTTAAGTAAGATCAAAGTTTAGCTAAGACTCAGTCTTTTTCCTTATGGACCTTACAACTCAAGTCCAGTAGAGGGAGATGTTACATATAGAAATAACTATTATACAAAGCAATTTAATTCAACAAACAGTTATTGAGCCTGCGTTATGAACATGAGCTCTACTGGGTACACGGAATATAAAGACAAAATGGAAAAGAGGAATTTGAATCTTTGAGGAATTGTGATCTTATCAGAGATAGAACAAATACAGGGATCAGTAAAATAAGGAAATTTGCAGGGGGAGAGAGAGCATTTATGGAGGAGATAAGACATACGGCAATGATAATACTTGCTCACAGTATAGCACTTTTAGGGTGACAAAATGTTTTTTTTTCACTAATTATAATAGTTCTCTCAAATATTTCTGCAATATAATAGGGATCAGTCAGCAATATTCAAGGTCTTCTGATGAGAAGGAACCTATCACCTTCCCAAGTCATCCATTCCATTCCAAGATACAGCCAATTTTGAGGGTCTTTTTTCTCACATTGAATCTTAATTTGCTTCTTTTCAACTCCCATCTATTATTCCTTATTCTGAATGCTAGGGCCATGGGGAATAAAAGTGATTCTTTTGAAATAGGTTCTCTTGCGGGGGCAGCTAGGGGGCGCAGTGGATAGAGCACCAGCCCTGAATTCAGGAGGACCTGAGTTCAAATGTGGTCTCAGACACTTAACACTTCTTAGCTGTGTGGCCCTGGGCAAGTCACTTAACCCCAGCCTCAGAAAAAGAGAGAAAAAAAAGAAATAGGTTCTCTTGCCATTCTGATCCTCCACTGCATACTTTTTAATTTTATATTCTTAATAAAATGTGACCGATAACAAACATTGTCCATCCAGGACAGAGATTGGTTAGTCTTGGTTTTTTTTTTTTTGTTTGTTTGTTTTGTTTTGTTTTGTTTGTTTGTTTGTTTTTAACAAATGAATGAGAGGTCAAATAACTCCCCCAGGTAACACAGTTATGAAGTTTAAGTACTCAAACTTTAAGTAAGGTATTTTTTTTTCTTTTTATTAATTTTATAATTATAACATTTTTTTGACAGTACATATGCATAGGTAATTTTCTTTTTTACAACATTATCCCTTGCACTCCCTTCTGTTCCGAATTTTTCCCCTCCTTCCCTCCACCCCCTCCCCTAGATGGCAGGCATTCCCATACATATTAAATATCTTATAGTATATCCTAGGTACAATATATATGTGCAGAACCAAATTTTGTGGTTGTTGTTGCAAAGGAAGAATTGTATTTGGAAGGTAAAAATAATCTGGGAAGAAAAACAAAAAAAAATGCTCACAGTTTACACTCATTTCCCCGTGTTCAGTAGGGTATTTTTTTTATGATGATAGCTAGCTTTTATAGAGAGCTTTAAGTTTTGCAAAGCACTTTGTAGATGTTATCTCTTTTGATCTGAACAGCAGCCCTGGGAATAGGGATCATTATTATGCCCATTTTATAGATGAGGAAAGAGTTTCAGTGATTAAGTGTCTAGGGCCACATAGCTGGAAAGTATTAGAGAAAGGGTTTGAAGTCAGGTCAAATCTCCATACACTATGCTATCTCTCTGTCTTCATATGCTTGTTCCCCCAAATTAATATAATATAGCTTAGAATGTGATTGATAAAAAGGAGAGATCCAAAGTCTTAGGAGTAAGATGAAAAAGATGTGATTTTCAACTGGAGATCAGTTGAAGGCATTTTGAAGAAAGTGCTCTTTTAGTAAGGGGAATTGAGGTATGATTCAGTCTAAATGTATGTAGAAGGCAGAAAGATGAAAAGTATTGAGATGGAAACAGACTGGACCAAATAGGAAGTTGTGGGTGAGTTAGCCCCTTGGCCTTGAATGTAGGAGATCTTCACAGTGAGCTTTAGGTAAAGTAGAAAGGAGTTGGGTTGGGAGGTGTGTGAATGCTGGGCTAAGTAGTTTGAATCATAGGTTTGGAGCTGGAAATTCCATCTCTCTCATTTTACATTTGAGGAAATCAAGGCCATGAGAAGTAAAGTGATTTGCTGAAAGTCAAACAATTCTGCAAGACTCAGGATCTGAGTGAGGCTGAGATTTCTCCAATTTGATGAGGGACAAACACATACTATATGGGGTGTTGGAGTCCAAAGTTACTATCCAAATGAGGAAGCTCAAAAAATTAAATAAAAACAAATGAGGTAGGCAAGTTGGCCCAGGGCAAGAAAGCATCTATCAGTGGCCTCTTCCTACCTTCCTAAAGAGAGCAGATTCATTTAGTGCCCTTTAAAATGCCCCTGATATAAGAAGAGCAGATCGCTTTAGAGTTTTTTTCTAATCTTCTGTTCACTAAAGTTCATTCTCTTACAGTCTGTTTTGCTCATTCTGTTTCTCACAAATGTAAGTTGGTAACTTTATATTTGCATTGCTGATAGTTCTTTAGTCAAACAAATATTTATGTTCTTGCAAAATGAGGGTAACCTTCCCCTTCTCCTACCTCAGAGAGCCTAGTATAATTCTGGTGAGTCTTGTGTATTGTGACTCAGACTCTGGCGTTTGGTGAGCTGGAGCAAGGTAGCAAATATTGGATGATCCCTTGGACTCTCTCCATCCACATGGATGGAAAGTACCAGAGAGAAGAAGGAAAAGAGAAAAAAAATAGGTATCTTTTCTTTTAGATTGAGAGAGGACTGGACTAAGGGATCACTTAGAGTTTGCTGTGTCATAACAAAGGGCTAAAGTCTTTACTCTGAACAGGAAGTCCAGAAATGGTCCAGAGTTCTGCAGATCAGAGGAGATTCCCTTACTTGTCTCCATTATACTTCTACTGGGTAATGGTGAGTTTATAAGAGAACCATAAAATACCCTAAGCAATTGTTATTATTATCATCATTTATTATTAACATGGATAAGAACTCACATTAATATTGGCTTTAGTGTTTACGAGCACTGTTCCCATATTGCCCCTATGAAACAATACAAATACTTTTATCCCATTTCCACAAATAAGGACATTGAAGCTGAAAGGATAAATGCTATAATCACAGAGCTCATATTGGGTTAGCCATTAGCTAGTGGTGTGATTATGGTTGTCTGCCTTGGGCATAAATTTAGTAGCAAATCTGGGATTTGAACCCAGTTCTTTTTGACTATACCTAATTTATTTTTGAAGAAACAGATGTCATCCTCGATATCTCACTCTTTCACTTCCATATCCAATCAAATACTAATTCCTATCCATTTCACCTCTGTGGTACCTCTCAAATATGTTCCTTTTCCCATCTGATGTTCCTTCCCAACTGATGCAGACCCTCATTACCTCATACCTGGCCTACTGCAATAGATTCCTGGTGGGTTTCTTTGTCTTGAGATCTCCCCACTCTAATCCATCCTCCATTTAGTCTAGTGATTTTCCTAAAGCATAAGTCCAACCATGTCACCTGAGTCACTCACTAAACTCTAATGACTAACTGTTGCCTCCAGAATCAAACATAAAATGCTGTTGAGCATTCAAAGTCCTACATAACTTAGTCCCCTCCTAATTTTTTAGGCTTCTTATACCTTACTCATCAACTCTTTAATTCAGTGACATTATTCTCATGGCCATACCATGAATAAAACACTCTATCTTGGGGGTCCCTCCAAAGTGAGGCTGTCCTCCATGCCTGGAACTCTGTCCTTCCCCATTTCTGCCTCTTGATTTCCTCACATTCCATCAGGTCCCAACTAAAATCCCATCTACTATTGGAAGCCGTTTCTCTTGGTCGTAGTGCCTTCTCTTTATTGATTATTTCTAATTTACATATTTTTTTCTGAGGTAATTGGGGTTAAGTGACTTGCTTGGCAAGGTCACACATCTAGGAAGAGTTAAGTGTTAAAGCCAAATGTGAACTCAGGTCCTCCTGACTTCAGGGCTGGTACTCTATCCACTGCACCACCTAGCTGCCCCTAATTTATCCTTAATAAAAAGTGTTCCTAATTATGTTGTCTCCTTCATTAGATTAACTGAACTCCTCAAGGGGAAGGACTGTTTTTTGCTTTTCTTTTGTATTTCTGGTACTTAATCTGGTGCTTGTAGACATTGAGTAAATGTTTCTTGGTGGACTGAATAAGAATCCAAATGAGAAGAAAATCTGATTCCTGGCCTGTATCATGAAAGGATGCAAGAAATTTTTTTTCTTTTTTAAAAAAATTATTTTATTATGGCAGAAACTAGGCATGGACCCACATTTAACACCACATACTAAGATAAGATCAAAATGGGTCCAAGATTTAGGCATAAAGAACGAGATCATAAATAAATTAGAGGAACATAGGATAATTTACCTCTCAGACTTGTGGAGAAGTAAAGGAATTTGTGTCCAAAGGAGAACTAGAGATCATTATTGATCACAAAATAAAAAAATTTGATTACATCAAATTAAAAAGTTTTTGCACAGACAAAACTAATGCAAACAAGATTAGAAGGGAAGTAATAAATTGGGAAAACATTTTTACAGTTCTGATAAAGGCCTCATCTCCAAAATATACAGAGAATTGACTTTAATTTATAAGAAATCAAGCCATTCTCCAATTGATAAATGGTCAAAGAATATGAACAGACAATTTTCAGATGATGAAATTAAAACTATTTCCACTCATATGAAAGAGTGTTCCAAATCACTATTGATCAGAGAAATGCAAATTAAGACAACTCTGAGATACCACTACATACCTGTCAGATTGGCTAAGATGACAGGAACAAATAATGATGAATGTTGGAGGGGCTGTGGGAAAACTGGGACACTGATGCATTGTTGGTAGAGTTGTGAAAGAATCCAACCATTCTGGAGAGCAATTTGGAACTATGCCCAAAAAGTTATCAAACTGTGCATACCCTTTGACCCAGCAGTGCTATTACTGGGCTTATATCCCAAGGAAATACTAAAGAAGGGAAAGGGACCTGTATGTGCAAAAATGTTTGTGGCAGCTCTTTTCATAGTGGCTAGAAGCTGGAAGATGAATGGATGCCCATCAGTTGGAGAATGGTTGGGTAAATTATGGTATATGAAGGCTAGGGAATATTATTGTTCTGTAAGAAATGACCAGCAGGAGGAATACAGAGAGGTTTGGAGAGACTTACATCAACTGATGCTGAGTGAAACGAGCAGAACTAGGGGATCATTATACACTTCAACAATGATACTGTATGAGGATGTATTCTGATGGAAGTGGATATCTTCAACATAGAGAAGAGCTAATCCAATTCCAATTGATCAATGATGGACAGAATCAGCTACACCCAGAAAAGGAACACTGGGAAATGAGTGTAAATTGTGAGCATTTTTTTTGTTTTTCTTCCCAGATTATTTTTACCTTCCGAATACAATTCTTCCTTTGAAACAACAACAACAACAAAATTCGGTTCTGCCCATATATATTGTACCTAGGATATACTATAAGATATTTAATATGTATGGGAATGCCTGCCATCTAAGGGAGGGAATGGAGCGAAGGAGGGGAAAAACTCAGAACAGAAGGGAGAACAAGGGATAATGTTGTAAAAAAATTACCTATGCATATGTACTGTCAAAAATGTTATAATTATAAAATTAATTTTAAAATTATTTTATTGATACATTTTGTTTTATCTTAACAATTCCAAAAACAATCTTATCCAACTCTTAAAAAATAGATAAAAAAAACTGTCTAACATAGTTTTGGGGACTGATAGCACAAGTGACATTTTGTAAGAAATTGTTTTTCTTTTTTTTTAATTTAAAATTTTTTTTTATTAATTTTATAATTATACATTTTTGACAGTATATATGCATGAGTAATTTTTTTATAACATTATCCCTTGTATTCATTTTTCCAGATTTTCCCATCCCTCTCTCTACTCCCTCCCCTAGATGACAGGCAATCTCATACATTTTACATGTGTTACAGTATAACCTAGATACAATATATGTGTATAAATCCAATTTTCTTGTTGCATGTTAAGTATTGGATTCTGAAGGTATAAGTAACCTGGGTAGATAGACAGTAGTGCTAACAATTTACATTCACTTCCCAGTGTTCCTTCTCTGGGTGTAGTTGTTTCTGTCCATCATTGATCAACTGGAAGTGAGTTGGATCTTCTTTATGTTGAAGATTTCCACTTCCATCAGAATACATCCTCATACAGTATTGTTGTTGAAGTGTATAGTGATCTTCTGGTTCTGCTCATTTCACTCAGCATCAGTTCCTGTAAGTCTCTCCAAGCCTTCCTGAATTCCTCCTGCTGGTCATTTCTTACAGAGCAATAATATTCCATAACATTCATATACCATAATTTATCCAACCATTCTCCAATTGATGGACATCCATTCATTTTCCAGGTTCTAGCCACTACGAAAAGAGCTGCTACAAACAAGAAATTGTTTTTCTAATGGAGTCCATTCTTTATATTTGCTCTCATGCTCTCATCCCCAAGGTTCGTCATAAAATCAAAAGATCCTTGAGATTGCAATCCTGCTCTTGAGAGTCCATTAAAAAGCTATGCTAATAAATCATTGGCTTCCTAGATCTCACATTATATTTCTTTGGGACAAACTCAAACTGAAATGGCTAACATTTAAGGACGTTTAGAAATAAATATTTTTACATCAAATGATATCTTTTTAATTGTCAATAATTTCATTTCTTCAAAATGCCTTTTTGATAAAGGGTTCAAAACTCCCTGGATAACATAAAAGTAACCAACACAATTTGTAGATAGAAAAAAAATTATCCATTCACATGAGTTCAGAATGTCTTCTAGAAAATTAATTTTTAAATTTTTTTTTTTCCTAAAGGCCTTTTGGTTTCTCAACTGGAAAAGCATAAGACAATTCCATTCCCTCCGGTGCTCTTCAGAGTTATCCGCTTGGCTCGGATTGGCCGAATACTCAGACTCGTTCGAGCAGCTAAAGGAATCAGGACTCTTCTTTTTGCACTGATGATGTCACTTCCTTCCCTATCCAACATTGGGCTTCTGCTCTTTCTGGTCATGTTTATCTATGCCATTATTGGTATGACGAATTTTTCCCACGTGAAATATGAGGCAGGGATTGATGACATATTCAACTTCAAAGACTTCGGCAGCAGCATGCTCTGTCTCTTCCAAATCACTACGTCAGCAGGCTGGGATGCCCTTTTAAGTCCTATGTTGACTTCAAGAAATTTATCTTGCAAGCCAGAGAATTCTCGTTATACTAAAAGTTCTTGTAGTTCAGAAAGTTCATATTGTTCTAAAAGTGACAGTAAACCAAATAGTGAGTCTGTGACCTCTGTCATGGCAATTACCTTCTTTGTCAGTTATATCATTATCTCCTTCTTAATTGTTGTGAACATGTACATTGCTGTGATTTTAGAAAATTTCAACACCGCCACTGAAGAAAGTGAGGATCCCTTAAGTGAGGATGACTTTGATATATTCTACGAAATTTGGGAAAAATTTGATCCCGAAGCAACACAATTCATCGAATACTCGGCTCTCTCAGACTTTGCCGATGCCTTGCCAGATCCCTTACGTGTGGCCAAACCAAATAGAAATCAGCTTCTAATGATGGATCTGCCCATGGTCAGTGGCAATCGGCTCCACTGCATGGATATACTGTTTGCTTTCACCACGAGAGTGCTGGGTGACTCCGAGGGAATGGATTGCCTTAAAAGCCAGATGGAAGAGAAATTCATGGAGGCTAATCCTAACAAGAAGTTATATGAACCGATTGTGACCACCACAAAGCGCATGGAAGAAGAACGGTGTGCAGCTGTCATCCAGAAGGCCTATCGACACTACTTGCTGAAAATCAGTGCCAAGAAAAAACCACAGCAGATGGTTTGCAATGGAGCCGTTGTTACCTTGGAAGTACCTGATGGCAAAGTTCACTTTGACTGACACTGACTGAGATCAATCAACAGACTGATCAGAGGCTATATCCTTGAAGCTTTGCCTTTATCCTATAATGGTAGCATAGAGTCAGCAACTTGATGAGTATTTATTTTCAGGTTTTTTAAATTATAAGACATAAATAATTATTTATTTAAATATTTGGTGAAGTCTTTAAAATGATTTATGTAATCTCATATAACAATGATATGCATCAGAGTTTCCTTTTTCAAAAAATCTGATTCTGTATTAATGCATAAAAGAAAATTTATAAAGTTCTAGAGAATTAATGTCTGAATTATATTTAAATATCATTTCTTCACCCATAGAAGTGGCATGGCACCCTGATATAACACCTTGCTTATAATAATAATCACACACAATGACCTTGCATGCTAACCAGGAAATGCTGTGAATTAACCACTATAGATGTTTTGTGTGATTGTAAAAGAAATTAAGCTTACTTAAAGCATTAGATGTCACATAAAAAAGCATTTATTGATTTTGTCATGAATGCTTGAAAAATTAAATATTAATTCTTGTTATATTTGGAAGTCATTCATGTTTTATAGTACTCCTTGGGCTTACTTTCTTGTTTTTTCATTATTTTAGGAGTAATACATGGTAGGTTTGAATTTAGTGCTTTATTCACCCCTAAGGTCCATACCTCACCATGCTGTGGGGGCAAGTTCTTAAGGATATGTTGATAAAGCTCAGTCTTTGGTAGATCCTACAGAGCTGGAAAAGCTTCAATTTGGATCTTTAATGGACAAGCCACCTGTTTGTCATCTTCAGAAATATTTATGCATGGGGGCATGTTTTTGGATACATCAACACATGAGGACCAGTAAAACATGGCGGGCATTGATACATGCACTAAGAAATCATAGTCTTAAAGAATGAGAATAACCAAGCTAATTATGTGCCATGATCCCATATGATTCCCACTATGATTCCCAGGATATTTTCAAGAAGATTGATGTCCAATCACAGCACCTTTATCCTATGCCTATATAGCTGATTTCTTGAACCCAAGTATAAGATTATATGTATTTTATATATATATATAGGGCTAGAACTGAGCAAATGCACTTGGATAATGGAGCATGTGAGACTAATTGCCAATTGGACAATTCTCTATTAACATGTTTGAAGGATGACCCTCCCCAACTATTCTATGCTGGCTCAATTGGCGGGTGTGGACAAAGAAGGGAAAATGACTTGTGTGGGTGGACTAGGAGGAGGAAATTGAGGCATTCTCCTGGCAGTGGAGAGAGAGGAAGTTCTGTTCAGTAATCAAGACCATGGGCATGTGACTATCAATTAAGGACTCTCATCTGCCTAGATTATAGCCGCAAATCAGTGACTAGTATCTGTCTTGCTAGCCCTTTATCACAAAGACATACTTATATATAGGCTTTAATAATACAAATGAATTCAAACTGATTAATACTCAAGCACCCAATACACTTCCCCAGCTGCCATTTTTTATCTAGCCCTCCATTAATCTCCCTATGGTGGACAGTCCTGGAACCAGGAAGTTCTGTTCCTTCTGTTGCTCTTAGCAAGATAGGGGTTGAGGGTTTTCACTAATGATGAAACTTCTGGAAATGGATCAGCATTTGTTGATATGATGCAGAATCTTGGAGTACTGTTTTTTGCTTCTGCAAATGACGTGGCATGAGAGTAAGTCTGCATCTAGGGTTGCCTCATTTTCCCACGGGCACACTTTTGTTTCCAGATTTCCAAGCCAAAATGAGGTGCACATTCACTTTATGCCTCATGCCCAAGAGCCTTGAGCAAGTCCAAGGACATTTCTACTTTGTGCTCACAGTTCCATCGATGTAGTCACACAGAGCGAAAAGCCATTGGTTCCTGAAATTAAGTTGCCATTTCCCAGTCTCACTACCAATATTCCAATTCATTCATTTCAAATCTCTCCCTTCCATTTGACTTCCTCCATCACTCACATCACTCATGATACCCTGCTTATACTTGTGCCCCAAGTTTTTTGTAGGAAAGGTAAAGGACCTACATGTACAAAACAAAGAAAATAGAGTACTGCTTTCCGATGGAAGATCCTTGGTCTCCAGGTATAATGAGAACATGGCCCCCAAAGTGGGCACTTCTCCAAGTTTCCTTTCTAACAAAGTGAAGTGAATATCAGTAGCCAATATCTGGCATGAATACAGGAGGTTGACCCACATTCAAGGAGCTCCTATACCAGGGATAACCAGCACATGATTCCCAAATCATTCAAGAGTAGCCTAAGGTCATGCAACAAACAAAATGCCTGATTTGTCTAATCAGAAATGCGTCACCAGAAATGACTTTTTAACATTACTAAACCAAAAAAATTATAACATTTTGATATTTTTAGTGGAAATCTATGACTAAACAATACAAAACTGGGTCTACCAGGAAGCCTTCAGTCTTCTAGGTAGAAGTTACCATTGTTAGTCAACAAAAATGAAACATTTATCTCTAAAATGCCTAACATGGGGGAATTTACATTAAGTATACTTAATTTAAAACCTAGAAATAATGAGGAAAGAAAGGATACAAGTGAAGGAGGGAGGAAAAAAGGAGGGAAATAATCATTTAGTAAAAACCTATGATGTACCAGGAAATATGCTAAGCACTTTACAATGATCTCATTTGATCCTCACAAGAACTCTACAAGGTGACCACTATTATTAACTCATAAATGAGGAAACTGAGACAAAGAGAGGTTAAATTACTTTCTTAGGTTCAACTATGTGCAATATGAATATATTAACAACAAAACAATATTCCTATGCTTGCTTGTAATGGAGAGGTATCCTGAAGTTCTTGAAGGCTATTTCAATGGAATTCCAATTCTGGGTAGATTCTGACAAACTGGAAAGAATTCAAATATGAATGTTGCAATATCTTGCAAGGAGGACCAGTCTAAGGAAATATAGAAATAATTCTCAGTAGCTGATTGGCCATCAAGAGATCCATGGAACAAATAAGAAGGATCACAAGGTCCTCTGCAGCCCTTGTTGGTTCCATATTCACAGAACAATAGAAAGAAGTCAGAGTTTGATGACACAGTTCTTAGAATATTTTAATAGTTAGTTAACAAATATCTTTATCCATGAGCAAAAAACCAACCAATGATTGGAGGAATTGAACTCACTGGTAGTAGTATTATAAATAAACAACCAGTAGAATACAAGTTTCATAAGGTCAAATATTGCTATGTTTTCTTCTTTGTATCCCCAGAAGTCAAACAATGTTTGGTGAAATAATCTATGAGCAGAAAAAGGAGGTGTCTCAAGGCAAGTGTATGGGAGACAAAAGATGGACAACCTGGGTTAGTAAAGAATAAGATAAAAGGCCTCTAGCATTTGGGGGTGTTTTGGAGGAATTTTGGAAAGGTCTGGGCAAGAATAACACAGAATGAGTTGTGATGCTCATGAGTAGACAGACAACACAACCGATGAAATCCTTCGAAGAATCAAAATGGAAGGATGAGTATAGCAAAGACAGCACACATTGTAGAGGCAACATGGTATACTGGAATCAGAAACTTTGGGCTCTAGTCCCAGAACATAACTACTGATTTCTATGATCTTGGCCTTCCCTGGTCCTCTGTTACATCATCTGTTCATCTTTTCTTGGAGCTAGTATAAAGGCCAAAGAGAATAGGAGCATTCCTCAACTCTACCCTTTTATAAAACTGTAAAGCACACCATATTGTTCACTATATCAATAAAGGTAGAGCACAGAATGAAGGTGTTAGGCTATGAAGGGAAGATTTCTTTAGTTGATATAAGGGTATGCCAAGGGAGAAGGGAAGAAAGATGACCAAAAATAAACACAATCTGCAAGGTATCATGGAAATCCTGGAACTGGCATTCAAGGAAAGAAGGCCAGATCATGTAAGGGCAAAAGAAACCGAAGCTCTGAGTATGGATCCAGTATATAATAAGTCTATATGAGGAATTTAAAAGGAAACTGACTTCTCCTTGTTTGTGTTTACAAAGCCAGCCCCTCAGAAGCCCCTAGTTTATTCCCTCATAGTGACTCTGAATCCTTGCAAACAGTGGTATCTTGGTGATGGCCTTGATGTGTGGACAGTATGACATGGAACCGTATGACTAGAGCTGTAAAGCACCTCAGGGGCCATCAAATCCACTCCTCCCCTTTACAGATGAAGAAACTGAGGGCCAGGAAAATCCCATGACTTTTCCAAAGACACACATTAATTGCTAAAGCTGAACCCAGGTGCATTTACAACTGGATCCAGTTCTCTGTCCCATGGTACTGATTCTGTATCTTCCTTGCTTTTACTTTGCTTTTGTAAAGGAACCTTTACTTCAAGGCTGCAGTAAAAACAAATTTGAGCTCAACTGATGGTTGCTCCTCTTAGACGAGAAAACTGTCTTGAGTGAAAGCTCTCCCATAATTCCCTCAGTGTGTAAGGCTGTAAAACTGGGGTCTGCACAAAAAGTATCCCTTTCCTTTTACACAGGGACAATTATATCACTAAGGGTCCTTATACCACAGGTGATTCCTCTGAGTCTTTATTTCAAAGACAGTTGAAATTTCCTCCTTGGATTGTGACATTTTGCAGGAGTGGAAGACAAGTAGGTTCAGAGAAGAAGCAAAGAATGTCAGCTACTTGTAGATTTTAGATACAAGCAGGAGTAGGGCATTTTGCTTTCACCAAAAGAGAAGCAGTCTAGGTCTAGTTTAAATGTAAGAGGAACTATAAGAATATTTCTAGTTGGTAGTAACATTCTAATAGTGTAAACTTCAGATATAATAATAATTAATAATAATAATAACTAGCATTTACAATACCTACTATGTGCCAGGCACTATACTAGGAACTTTACCTTTATAATCTCATTTGATCCTCACAACAACCCTAGGGAGTAAGTACTATTATTATCAACCCCATTTTATAGGTTAAAAAACTGAGGCAAATACTATTTAGATGACTATCCACTGCACATCTAGTATAATCAGTCCCATCCACTCACCCAGATACATACCATCTCAGTTTCTAAGGAGGAGAAAGGGATTAGGTTTATATTTTAACTCAGTTCCTATAAAACATAATTCCAAACAAATTCCTAGTTCAAGCCCTTAGACTTCTCAGGGCTACCTTCATGAACTAGCAGTAATATTCTCCTAGGAATCTTGCCTCCAATGTCACCGTGGCTTGAATCCATGTCTGGAGGATTCCACTACCTGCACTTAAAACTGCAAATATATTATTTCTGCTCTGGGAAATTGTAAAAAATAAAAACTCCAAACCCACTTCTCAGAAGCTACAACATCTAGAAAGGGGAGGGGATAAACAATCTTTCCTTTCATTATAGCTCAGCTTAGTTTATTGTACCTGTTCTATCCATGACTAAGACCTTCACACTTTCTGGTGCCGCTGAAAAAAGAGAGCTAATGATTGCTTAATGTTTAATATATACACTTTTGCAATTATTGAATCACAGACCTCAACTGATGAAGAACTTAGTTAACATCTATGAAGAAATATTCCTTTTATAACTGGTGCTCAAGGACTACCCAAAATTCTGGACTCTCATGGATGGGATCCAGTGTTGGGAGCTGATTCAAAGAATAATTGCATCTTTAGTTTTTTGCCATTACCCGAAGTTTTTTTTTTTTTTTCTAGGAAAAAGGCACATCTAAATATTATGCATACCTAGATTTCCAAAAAGGCAGCTGACAAGGTCTCATCTTCATACAAGCATCCAAGGTAAGAAATGCATATTGAGTAAAGGACAGATGCTTCATTTCACACCACATAAAACAAAAGATGCAAAAACTCATGGGAGTCCATAAATATACAGGAAATCCATGAAGCATTCAGAGGACTCAGAGGAATTCAAAAACAGATGCACAGATTCATAAGGCATTCACAGTAATTACTTTTGAAAGGGATTGAATTTCTGATTATCATTCTGTCAATTTTGACATTCTCTGGCTCTCCCACAGGATTCAGCTGTATACTCTCAAAGAAAGGTGCAAGGGAAAAGGAAAAGAGACTAAAGAGACTATCAGTGTACTTTTATAGGTGGCTCCTTCAAAAGAAAGTCTAAAGAACCAAAACTTCTTGGAAGCTGTTCTATTCCCTAGAGGAAGCCAAGGAATATCTCCAAACCAGCCAATTCCTTTCATTAAATGTTTAACATTTCCACACATTTACCAAATTCCAGATTATGAGGACATTAATTCAAAGCTGGGCAGGAATTGCCCTCTATAATAACAATCCTGGTGAATGAGACCACGTGAAGTTTTCTTTTTTTCTTTCTTTTTTTTTTAATTTTTTTTCTTATATATATATATATTTTATAATATTATCCCTTGTATTCATTTTTCCAAATTACCCCCCCCTCCCTCTATTCCCTCCCCCCGATGACAGGCAATCCCATACATTTTACATGTGTTACAATATAGTCTAGGTACAATACATGTGTGTGAATATCATTTTCTTGTTGCATAATAAACATTAGAATCAGAAGGTACATGCAACCTGGGCAGACAGATATTAGTGCTAACAATTTACATTCACTTCCCAGTGTTTCTTCTCTGGGTGTAGCTACCTCTGTCCATCATTGATCAACTGGAAGTGAGTTGGATCTTCTTTATGTTGAAGATTTCCACTTCCATCAGAATACATCCTCATACAGTATTGTTGTTGAAGTGTACAGTGATCTTCTGGTTCTGCTCATTTCACTCAGCATCAGTTGATTTAAGTCTCTCCAGGCCTCTCTGTATTCCTCCTGCTGGTCATTTCTTACAGAGCAATAATATTCCATAACCTTCATATACCACAATTTACCCAACCATTCTCCAACTGATGGACATCCATTCATCTTCCAGTTTCTAGCTACAACAAAAAGAGCTGCCACAAACATTTTGGCACATATATGTCTCTTTCCGCTCTTTAGTATTTCTTTGGGATATAATCCCAGTAGTAGCGCTGCTGGGTCAAAGGGTATGCACAGTTTGATAACTTTTTGGGCATAATTCCAGATTGCTCTCCAGAATGGCTGGATTCTTTCACAACTCCACCAGCAATGTATTAGTGTCCCAATTTCCCCACATCCCCTCCAACATTTATGATTATTTGTTCCTGTCATCTTAGCCAATCTGACAGGTGTGTAGTGGTATCTCAGAGTGGTCTTAATTTGCATTTCTCTGATCAGTAGTGATTTGGAACACTCTTTCATGTGAGTGGAAATAGTTTTAATTTCATCATCTGAGAATTGTCTGTTCATATCCCTTGACCATTTATCATTTGGAGAATGGTTTGGTTTCCTATAAATCAGGGTCAGTTCTCTATATATTTTGGAAATGAGACCTTTGTCAGAACCTTTGTTTTTAAAAATATTTTCCCAATTTGTTACTTCCCTTCTAATCTTGTTTGCATTAGTATTATTTGTACAGAAACTTTTTAGTTTGATGTAATCAAAATCTTCTATTTTGTGATCAATAATGACCTCTAGTTCTCCTCTGGTCATAAATTCCTTCCTCCTCCACAAGTCTGAGAGGTAGATTATCCTCTGTTCCTCTAATCTATTTATTATCTCCCTCTTTATGCCTAAATCATGGACCCATTTTGATCTTATCTTGGTATATGGTGTTAAGTGTGGATCCATATCTAATTTCTGCCATACTAATTTCCAGTTTTCCCAACAGTTTTTTCCGAATAATGAATTTTTATCCCTAATGTTGGAATCTTTGGGTTTGTCAAAGATTAGATTGCTATAGATGTACCCTTTTTTGTCCTTTGTATCTAATCTGTTCCACTGATCTACCGGTCTATTTCTTAGCCAATACCAAATGGTTTTGGTGACTGCTGCTATATAATATAGCTTTAGATCAGGTACACTTAGACCACCTTCCTCTGAGTTTTTTTTCATTAGTTCCCTTGCAATTCTCGACCTTTTATTCTTCCATATGAATTTTGTTGTTATTTTTTCTAGGTCATTGAAATAGTTTCTTGGGAGTCTGATTGGTATAGCACTAAATAAATAGATTAGTTTGGGGAGTATTGTCATCTTTATTATATTCGCTCGGCCTATCCAAGAGCACTGAATGTCTTTCCAATTATTTAAATCTGATTTTATTTTTGTGGCAAGTGTTTTGTAATTTTTCTCATATAATTCCTGACTTTTCTTTAGTAGATGGATTCCCAAATATTTTATACTCTCAACATTTGTTTGGAATGGAATTTCTCTTTGTATCTCTTGCTGTTGCATTTTGTTAGTGATATATAAAAATGCCGAGGATTTATGTGGATTTATTTTGTATCCTGCCACTTTGCTGAAATTTTCAATTATTTCTAGTAGCTTTTTAGCAGAGTCTTTGGGGTTCTCTAAGTATACCATCATGTCATCTGCAAAAAGTGATAGTTTAATTTCCTCATTTCCTACTCTAATTCCTTGAATCTCTTTCTCGGCTCTTATTGCCGAGGCTAGCGTTTCTAGTACTATATTGAATAGTAATGGTGATAGTGGGCAACCTTGTTTCACTCCTGATCTTACTGGGAAAGGTTGCAGTTTATTTCTATTGCATATTATGCTTACTGAAGGTCTTAAATATATGCTCCTGATTATTCTAAGGAATAGTCCATTTATTCCTATACTCTCAAGAGTTTTTAGTAGGAATGGATGTTGGATTTTGTCAAATGCTTTTTCTGCATCTATTGAGATGATCATATGGTTCTTATTAATTTGATTATTAATATGGTCAATTATATTAATAGTTTTCCTAATATTAAACCAGCCCTGCATTCCTGGAATAAATCCTACTTGATCATAGTGTATTATCTTGGAGATGATTTTCTGAAGTCTTTTTGCTAATATCTTATTTAAGATTTTAGCATCAATATTCATTAAGGAGATTGGTCTATAATTTTCTTTCTCAGTTTTCGATCTACCAGGTTTAGGTATCAGTACCATGTCTGTGTCATAAAAGGAGTTTGGTAGGACTCCTTCATCCCCTATTTTTTCAAATAATTTATATAACATTGGGGCTAATTGTTCTTTAAATGTTTGGTAGAATTCACATGTGAATCCATCTGGCCCTGGGGATTTTTTCCTGGGGAGTTGATTAATAGCTTGTTCTATTTCTTTTTCTGAAATGGGACTATTTAAGCAATTTATCTCCTCCTCTGTTAATCTAGGGAGCCTATATTTTTGGAGGAAGTCATCCATTTCACTTAAGTTATCAAACTTATTGGCATAAAGTTGGGCAAAGTAACTCCTTATTATTTCTCTAATTTCCTCTTCATTGGTGGAAAGATCCCCCTTTTCATTTGTAAGACTATCAATTTGATTTTCCTCTTTCTTTTTTTTGATCAAATTTACCAAAGGTTTATCTATTTTATTGGCTTTTTCATAAAACCAACTCTTGGTTTTATTTATTAATTCAATAGTTTTTTTACTTTCAATTTTATTGATTTCTCCTTTTAATTTTTGTATTTCGAGTTTAATTTTTGGTTGGGGGTTTATAATTTGGTCTTTTTCTAGCCTTTTAAGTTGTAAGCCCAATTCGTTAATCTTCTCTTTCTCAATTTTCTTCAAATAAGCCTCTAAAGATATAAAATTTCCCCTTATTACTGCTTTAGCTGCATCCCAAAGATTTTGATATGATGTCTCATCATTGTCATTATCTTGGGTGAAATTGTTAATTGTTTCTATAATTTGCTCTTTCACCCAGTCATTCTTTAAGATGAGATTATTCAGTTTCCAATTACTTTTTGGTCTATTTACCCCTAACTTTTTACTGAATATAGCTTTTATTGCATTGTGATCTGAGAAGAAGGCATTTATTATTTCTGCCTTCCTACATTTAATTTTGAGATCTTTATGTCCTAATATATGGTCAATTTTTGTATAGGATCCATGAACTGCTGAGAAGAAAGTATATTCCTTTCTATTGCCATTCAGTTTTCTCCAAAGGTCTATCATACCTAGTTTTTCTAATATTCTATTTACTTTTTTAATTTCTTTCTTGTTTGTTTTGTGGTTTGATTTGTCTAAATCTGAGAGTGCAAGGTTGAGATCTCCCACTATTATAGTTTTACTGTCTATTTCTTCTTGCAGTTCTCTTAACTTTTCCTTTAGAAAGTTAGATGCTATACCACTTGGTGCATATATGTTTAGTATTGATATGGCTTCATTATTTATGCTACCTTTCAGCAGGATATAGTTTCCTTCCTTATCTTTTTTAACGAGATCTACTTCTGCTTTTGCTTGATCTGAGATAAGGATAGCTACCCCTGCTTTTTTGGCTTTACCTGAAGCATAATAGGCTCTGTTCCAACCTTTTACCTTTATTCTGTATGTATCTCCCTGCTTTAAGTGTGTTTCCTGTAGGCAACATATTGTAGGGTTCTACTTTTTGATCCAATCTGCTATCCGTCTCCGTTTGATGGGATCGTTCATCCCATTTACATTTACAGTTAAAATTACTAATTCTGTATTTTCTGCCATCGTATTATCCCCAGATTATGCTTTTTTCCCTTGACCCCCCTGATCCCCCTCCCCGATATTTAATTTACAGACCCCCCTTGTGACGCGCAACCCTCCCTCTTTTTTTTTTTTTTTTTTTTTTTAGGATCCCTCCCCCCTCCCTCCAAGTCCCTTCACTTATTCTCCTTTTCCCTTTCCCTTTTCCTCTCCCCCCTTTTAATGAGGTGAGAGAAAATTCTCTGAAAAACAAATATGTTAATTATTTACTCTTTGAGCCTCTCCTGATGAGAGTAAGATTCACACAATGATTCTCCCCCTCACTAAGTTCCCTCAGATATGGTGTATTTTCTATGCCTCTTCCTGGGATGTAGTTTCCCTCTTTTTATCACTCCTTCCCCTTTTTCTGAACCGACCTCCTTCCCTTTACTACACCCCCTTTTTTTCTTTTATATCAGTAAAATCAAATTATCCTTGAGTATTTTTTATATACCCACAACAGAGTTACAGTTCTCAAGGGTTCTGTGTACCTTTTTCTGTTTCTCTTCAGTCTTGTGGATGTAGATCAAATTTTTTGTTTAAGTCTGGTTTTTTTCTTAGAAACACACAGAATTCCTCTGTTTCATTGAATGACCATCTTCTTCCATGGAAAAAGATGCTAAACTTAGCTGGGTAGTTCATTCTTGGTTGCAGTCCTTGATCTTTTGCCTTTCGGAATATCAGGTTCCAGGCCCTTCTATCTTTTAATGTGGAGGCAGCCAGATCTTGGGTGACCCTTATTGTGGCACCTTGGTATTTAAATTGTTTTTTTTCTAGCTGCTTGCAGGATTTTCTCCTTTGTGTGGTAATTCTGCAGCTTAGCCACTATATTCCGTGGTGTTCTTTTTTTAGGGTCTATTTCAGAAGGAGTTCGATGAATTCTTTCCACATCTACTTTCCCTTCTGTTTCTATTATCTCTGGACAGTTCTCTTTGATAATTTCCTGTAAAATAGAATCTAGGCTCTTTTTTTGGTCATAGTTTTCTGGAAGTCCAATAATCCGCAGATTATCTCTCCTAGATCTATTTTCCAGGTCTATAGATTTTCCCAGTAAGTATTTGACGTTGTTCTCCAGCTTCTCATTTTTTTTGTTTTGTTTGACTGATTCTTGGGTTCTCTGTGAATCATTAATTTCTATTTGTTCCATCCTGACTTTTAAGGAGTTATTTTCTTCTTTCACAGTTTTTAGTTCTTTTTGTAAATGCCCAATTTCATTTTTAAATGAATTATTTTGTTCTATTGAATTTTTTTCCATTTCCCTAATTTTTTTTTTTGAGAATTATTTTCTTTTTCC
Organism: Sminthopsis crassicaudata; assembly: GCF_048593235.1. NCBI lineage: Eukaryota > Metazoa > Chordata > Mammalia > Dasyuromorphia > Dasyuridae > Sminthopsis > Sminthopsis crassicaudata. The sequence continues at coordinate 744,118,243 of NC_133617.1, read as the reverse complement.
AATTCAGAAATTCTATTTTCTTGAGACTTTTATCTTTTCCAATTCAGAAATCCTACTTTCCTGTGTTTTTTTTAACCTTTTCTAATTCATAAATTTTGTTTCCCTGCATCTCCTGTGAATTCTTTATTTTTTCCAACTCCAATTTCAGGACGTTGTTATTCTCTATCATAGCTTCCCTTTCCTTTCCCCATTTTTCTTCAATCTCCCTCAATTTTTTAAGAGTTTCTTCTAGGAGAGAGTTATGTGATGGGGGGCAGCGATCGTTCCCCTTTAGGTTGTTATCTGCTGACTCTCTGCTGTTAACTTCCTCGGGGTTGGATACCCACTCTTTCTCTGTATAGAAGGAATCTATGGTTTTTCTAGCTTTTTTGCTCATATTTAAAAAAATCTTTTGGGGTCTGTCCCTGGGGTAGGAAATTGTTTATTTACTTCTTTACCAGCTTCCTCCCAGACCAGATGGATGCAGAGGCTCCTGCACCTGAGCTAAGATAGAGCTCTGGGAGAGAGTTCCCCACCCCCTCCCTGGAAGTGCCTCAGAGGTGATTAGCACTACTGTGCTTCGAGGGCGTAGAATAGTGAAGACAGCACAAAGCCCAGCCTATGTGTCCGGGTGGGGAGTGGATGTCTGCAGCAGGTGACGTGAAAAGCCCCTGCGCTCAAACTGGAAGTGTCTGCCAGAAACCGCGGTCCCTAGTTCAAAGGTTCCTCTTCTCTGGGACTTCCTGGAGCTGAGTTCCACTCCCTCCAGCTAAGCTAGGCAGTGTGTGTTGCCTTGGGCCGTATCCACCCACTTGTCAATCTCTTAACCATTCTCAGGAGGTAGCTGAGGCCACACCCCCTGGTGCCGAGATCTGCTGAGTCACCTCCAGGGTCGGGGAAAATCCAATCTGAGTTTTAAAATATTCTGGCTTTCTCTTCTGAACTGCCAAATAATTAGCAGAGAAGAGCTAACAGCCTGTGCCAGATTCCTTCACCTCAGTGGCTTCTCCGATCCCAGAGCCCCTCCCAGCGCAATGGGCGCAGTGTGCCACTATCCCACCGTCTGTGCTGGTCTCTCTTATTCCCCCCCTGGGAACTGACCTTTCCTGTTGAAACTCCAGATTCTCTTCAGCTGGCAAGTCGTGCTTCCAGTCCTTGTGGTATCTATCAGTCCTGAGCTAATTCTGAGACTTAATTCATCCAATTGGTTGTGAGGGAGAGAGGACGTTCACAGAGACGTGTGTTTCTTCTCCGCCATCTTGGCTCCGCCCCTCCACGTGAACTTTTCTTAAAAACTTTAAGATATGTTGAATGAAATGAGCAGGATCAGGAGATCGTTGTATACTACAACAACAATACTATATGATGACCAATTCTGATGGATGTGGCCCTCTTCTTTTTTTTTTATTAATTTTATAATTATACATTTTTGACAGTATATATGCATGAGTAATTTTTTTATAACATTATCCCTTGTATTCATTTTTTCCAGATTTTCCCCTCACTCCCTTTACACCCTCCCCTAGATGACAGGCAATCTCATACACTTTACATGTGTTACAGTATAACCTAGATACAATATATGTGTGTAAATCCAATTTTCTTGTTGCATGTTAAGTATTGGATTCCGAAGGTATAAGTAACTGGGTAGATAGACAGTAGTGCTAACAATTTACATTCACTTCCCAGTGTTCCTTCTCTGGGTGTAGTTATTTCTGTCCATCATTGATCAGCTGGAAGTGAGTTGGATCTTCTCTATGTTGAAGATTTCCACTTCCATCAGAATACATCCTCATACAGTATCATTGTTGAAGTGTATAGTGATCTTCTGGTTCTGCTCATTTCACTCAGCATCAGTTGATGTAAGTCTCTCCAGGCCTCTCTGTATTCCTCCTGCTGGTCATTTCTTACAGAGCAATAATATTCCATAACCTTCATATACCATAATTTATCCAACCATTCTCCAATTGATGGACATCTATTCATCTTCCAGTTTCTAGCTGCTACAAAAAGAGCTGCTACAAACATTTTGGCACATACAGGTCCCTTTCCCCTCCTCAGTATTTCTTTGGGATATAAGCCCAATAGCAGCAATGCTGGATCAAAGGGTATGCACAGTTTGATAACTTTATGGGCATAGTTCCAAATTGCTCTCCAGAATGGCCGGATTCTTTCACAACTCCACCAACAATGTATCAGTGTCCCAGTTTTCCCACATTCCTCCAACATTCATCATTATTTGTTCCTGTCATCTTAGCCAATCTGACAGGTGTGTAGTGGTATCTCAGAGTTGTCTTAATTTGCATTTCTCTAATCAGTAGTGATTTGGAACACTCTTTCATATGAGTGGAAATAGTTTCAATTTCATTATCTGAGAATTGTCTGTTCATAGCCTTTGACCATTTATCAATTGGAGAATGGTTCGGTTTCTTATAAATTAGGATCAATTCTCTATACATTTTGGAAATGAGACCTTTGTCAGAACCTTTAACTATGAAAATATTTTCCCAATTTGTTACTTCCCTTCTAATCTTGTTTGAATTAGTATTGTTTGTACAGAAATTTTTAGTTTGATGTAATCAAAATCTCCTATTTTGTGATCAATAATGATCTCTAGTTCTTCTCTAATCATAAATTCCTTCCTCCTCCACAGGTCTTAGAGGTAGACTATCCTCTGTTCCTCTAATCTATTTATGATCTCATTCTTTATGCCTAAATCATGGACCCATTTTGATCTTATCTTGGTATATCATGTTAAGTGTGGGCCCATATCTAATTTCTGCCATACTAATTTCCAGTTTTCCCAACAGTTTTTTTTCAAATAATGCATTTTTATCCCTAATGTTGGTATCTTTGGGTTTATCAAACACTAGATTGCTTTAGTTGTACCCTTTTTTGTCCTTTGTACCTAATCTGTTGGATGTGGCCCTCTTCAACAATGAGCAGTAATGAACTGAACCAGCTACACCCAGCAAAAGAACTCTGGGAAATGAGTGTGACCCACTACATAGAATTCTCAATCCCTCTGTTTTTGTCCACCTGCATTTTTTATTTCCTTCTTAGGCTAATTGTACACTGTTTCAAAGTCCGATTCTTTTTGTACAGCAAAACAACTGTTTGGACATGTGTACATATCTTGTATTTAATTCATACTTTAACATATTTAACATGTATTGGTCAACCTGCCATCTGGGGGGGGAGGAGGGGAAAAATTATAACAAAAGGTTTGGCAATTGTGAATGCTGTAAAATTACCCATGCAGATATCTGGTAAACAAAAAACTATTAATAAAAAATTTAAAAAAGGCTAAGATATGAAATGTCAGACTTTAGGCCTAAGTCAGATCACTATTCCCAGAGATCTGCAGGGCAGAAAGGTTGGGCTTTAGGCCCAGGTTGTAGGAAGTCACATGATCTCTAGGTCTAGGGGTCTTTAGGGCAAGGAAGGTCAGAACCTAGGTTTAAGTTTCAGGAAGTGACAGGAAATGACATGACCCACAGGAAGCAAACAACATTGGTGACCATCAGTCAATAAAAGTTACTTCCTTCTTAGTCCAGCCAATGAAAAGACTTGGATATTTTACTATTTACCCAGCCTTATTGTGTCTGTTTTGCCAGGTCAGACACATGTTGAGAGCTGAGATGCCTCCCAGGTGTGCTTGGGCCTCTGGCTTCAGGGATGAATAAATGCTTTCTCTTTGTATCTGAAGATGTCTCTGATTAATTAATTTGAGTAAGGGGGTCTAGCACCTATCCCCCACTGTTCACTTATAGATCCAATGATTAAGAACTCATTAATTATTCTATTTATTCAGCTATTAAGAATTATCTTCTTCCTAGAAACATTGAAAAAATGTCTAGCCATTTAGGCTACATCAAACAAATAACTGCAAAGACTAAACCAACAGCCTCTGCCCTCAATTTCCTTACGTTATGTCAAGCCTAGAAGCTCAGAAAGAGGAAGACTTTTTCATTTAGAGGAATAATTTCCTTTTAATCCAAGACATGGGTAATAATAGATTTTTGACTCAGTGTCAATCAGTTAGTTTTTCACAGTGTTATTGACTAGTTTGAGTTCTCAAAGAAACTCCAGTGAATATATTCTCTCTGCTCTGGGAAATTGTAAAAAATAAAGCACAGTACCTAGGTGATTTTGCTCAGTGGTGGCCAACTTCAAATAGAAACAATATCCACTTGTCCATACAGAAAGATCCCCATGGCTCATCCTCTGACTTAGATTTTAAAACGTTGTATTCTAAAAAATTTAATCTGGTTCATGATACTTTTAGAAGTATTGGAGATCTCATGGAACACAGGGGCTGCATTTTTGACACCTCTGGTCTAATAAACATTATATTCAAGGTCAGAAAAATGTGAATTTAAACCTTGCCTCAGACACTTACTAGATTTATAACCCCAGGAAATTCAATTAACCTCTCTGTGCTGCAGCTTGCTTATCTATAAAATGAGGGGGTTGAACTCTGTGCCTCTTAAGTTCTATTTTATTTCTAAATCTATGATCTGAGGTTCTATAATCACTCTCTTTTTTTTTAACACAAACCCCCAGTCAGAGATCTTGATCTATCAAATAGAGCAATTTTAAATCTCTTTTACCTCTAAGATCATTTTCAACAGATCTCCCACTTATTTCAACATCCCATTCAAGCAAAAGCAGACATTGTTTAGAATTCTCTTGATCACAAATTTCATAACATTTTTCCAGCTTAAGAATAAAAGTAACCTTTTAAGCACAAACATTAATGAAATTTTAAGAAATAAAAATAAACATACTTCAAGCCCTGTGGGCAACATTGGACTTAAAGTGAGTGCACTGAATCTCTCAGGAGAGATAAAAATGAAGGTCAGAGGCCTTGGTCTTCAGCCTGAATGTTTTTTAGCAGCTCAGAATTTGCTCTGGCATAAAGTTTATATCCTTTGTCCTTATCACCCTTGTGTCGGAATTCCTATAGTTACTGGCCATGTCTAGTTAGCTTATCAGAGAAGCAACTCCTTAGATTCTGCCTCCCTCCTTTCTTCATGCTTTTTATTTCCTCAAATCCAAAAGTGGGAGCACACAAATCCCAAGGTGGAAATCAGTCAATGAAGATGTAATGCCTCAGTTTCCCTGAATTGTAATACCTTAGTTTCCCTGCATTAGTTTCCCTGAATTATAATATCTCAGTTTCCCTGAGTTAGTAATCTATGTCCCCCCACCTTGGCCATTGAGACTGAGAGAATTAGGGCCTTGGAGTTCTGATATTCCAAAGAGTCATAAAACTCTAGATGGTTTAACCTAGGTAGCACCCTCTATCTTTCCTGGTCCACACTTTCTGTCTCCTGCTTCATCACCTTCTTCACTCCAAACTTATCAAAATTTATGGTTCTTCCTGAAATTATGATTTACTAAATGTTTCTCTCCCCCTTGCCTTTGTTTCCCTGATAATTGGAGGCCTATAAAAGCCTCTGGAATTGCTTGCTGATTGCTGGATGCTTTGAGACAAGAGTCCAATCCAGTCAACTGGCTACAACTAGTATAGCTTTGCTAGTCCAAATTCTCTACTATTAAAATATTAAAAACCCTAATCTCTGTTTTGCCTCAGTTTCTCTGACAAAAAGAGTGTAGGGAAATATCTGCCCAAATCTGCAGTCATCTGTCTCCAATGTCCTCATATCCTTGATGAGACCTGCAAAAGGTATAGTTGAGATGCTATTATATTTATTCTTGAGTCATAAATATTTTAGTCAAATCAGTTATGTTTTACTGTTTTACAAAAAACAACAACAAGGTAAGCATCAAAATAAACATCCATATTTAATAGGACCAGGGTCCTAGGTAATCATCTCAAGATCCCATTCACAGCTAATATACATAAGTAATACAATTTGATAGGTACAATGCCCAGTGTTACTTGAGGTCTTGTTTCAGAGACTACAGATATACACTGCGTGCAAGACATATTATAAATGAATATAATGTAGAATTACATGCATAGCCAACTAAGAAAATAAGTATAGTAGCTCAACAAAGCAAAAAATACATAATAAATGTACAAACACATCCACGTATAGGCAAAGGAGCATGGGCAGAGCTACACATAGCTGACAAATATATCTACAACACATGCATGATGTGAACAACTAAACAGATAAACATGAATAACAATGTTCTTAAACATGAGCACATTAAAAAGTGCGATAATTAAGATGTGCATCATTGAACATGTGTAATTGAAGGTAAAGCACACATTTCATGAACAAACATTAATAATTCTGTCTGATGTATATATATATATATATATATATATATATATATATATATATATATATATATGTAGTATTTAACTTACACTTGAACATTTTTAACATGTATTGGTCAACCTGCCACCTGGGGGAGGGGGTGGGGGGAAAGAGGGGAAAAGTTGGAACAAAAGGTTTTGCTGAAAAATTACCCATGCATAAAATTTTTGTAAAAAAATAAAAATAAATAAGTATAAAAAAATAATGCTGTCTGACTCCATGGATGACCACTTCTCCAATTTACCCTGTAAGTAACTTAAAACCATCCTGTAGAAGAATGGGAGAGATCTCGCTCTCTTGTGACCTTCTGGTTTATCTTTCTTCCATCCTGCTTTCCCACTCACAAAGTGACCACACCGGTTCAAGTCCTTTTCACCTCACTCTTGGACTGTTGCAATGGTTTCTAATTTGACCTGCCTGAGCTGACAGCTTTTGGTGGGGAAGGGGAAGGTGGAAACCTCCCAGGAGCCTTGAGTTGTCTATGCCTTTTATCAAGAGTCCAAAATCTATGTCTCACAAGAAGTAGCCAGGGGACCCAGGCCAAGCGTCGCAATGGCAACACCTCAGCTAGAACACATCACAAGAGGTGGCTGGGAGTATCAGCCTATGCTCATCATCAGGACTGGGGACCAGACATCAGCTATGGTTTGGCTACAATAGAGAGTAAGGTAAGATGATTAGCTCCCTTGTCTTTTGCAGAGAACTTCCATGTTGCTTAAGATCAGATTAGATGAAAGGAAGGAGGGGAAAGGAGGGAAAGATGAATGAATGGAGGGAGATAGGAATGAAGAATGGAAGTAGAGAAGGGAAAAAGAAGGAAGGAATAAGGGAGGGAAGAAAGAAAAGAAAAGGAATGAAGGAAAAAAGGAAAGAAGGGAGGGAGGAAGGAGAGAAGAAGAAAGGAAGGGCAGGAAAGGAAAGAAAGTTCTCATTTTTTTCTTAATGCATAAGCAAAGCATAGTTTTAGTCAAGTCCCTCATGTGTTGAGGAAAGTCCTTTAGCCTCTCTGCAAGATAGATATCTGTCAGCTCCTCACAATCCCACTCTAAGCATCTTTCCGAGCAGAATGAATTAGTCCTCCCAGCGTATGTGTCTGAGACAAGCTGGCTCACTTCTTGCCTCAAGGACCCACTTCAGCAGCTGGCAGTGGAATGGAGACAGCAAAGGGCCTTCAGGTAGGAAGATCTGAGTTTTAATCTCACCTCGGATATTTTCCAACTCTGTAACCTTAGGGAAGTCACTCAACCTCAACTTCCCAGTTTCCCTGTCTGTAAAATGGAGATGATAATTGCATCCACTCATGGGACTGCTATGAAGACTGAATGAAATACCACCCATAAAGCCAACTTTAAAGTGATCTACAAATGCTGCTATTGTTACCAAAGGGAGCGTGCGCCGAGTGGTTTACCATTTCCTCCTCCAGCTCACTTACCGGATGAGGAAACTGAGGCAGACACACAGCTCTAGAACCCTGTCTGAGGTCAGATTTTTAACGCATGGACATGGCTCTTCTTGACTCCAGGCCCAGCATTCTGCACCATGGTGCCTATGTGAGGGAGACAGTAACCATGACAGACAAGTTATAGTGGGGGGGGCACATAGCACTAGGAGAAATGGCACTGCCACTCAAGGGTCCCCTTAGCACCGGCAGGGGCGGTGGTGAGCCACTTCTCCAGAAACCCAGCTTTCTATGGGACTGGGAGTGGGGATAAGGATCTCCTGAGACTCGGAGTCAGGAAGACTTGAATCCCACCGTTTCAGACAGGGATTGAGCTGAGAATGAGTGAAGGTGTATTAAGGGGGGGGGATTTTGGGAGGGGAACCAGACAATCTGGAGGCCCTTTGACCAAGCCAAACTTCAAGGATCCTAAAATCAAGAAACATGACATCTGGCTTTTCGACCACACTGCCACCTGGTGGCAGAAAAGAAGAACGTCCGACAACTTCTGATTGAGGCTGAAGGTAGCGGGCAGATCCTCGCACTAGGTGGCAGCCCCTGCCAGGGTTAAAGCCACAGCTTCCCCGGGCACTAAGAGTTCTCCTTAGGATTCCCTGGAGTCTGTACCCAGATTGCATTGCAGCTGTTGTAAATGGGGATGGAGCCGAAGGACCTGGACTAGATCACTCTATAATAAGCATTTAGTAAGCGCCATTTCTAAAGCAGATACTTATTAAGTGTGCCAGGCGTTGTGCTGAATGCTGAGATTATAAAAGAAAGAGGTGGGGCAGCGGGGTGCTAGAGTGCCCACCCTGAATTCAGGAGGACCTGAGTTCAAATCTAGTCTCAGACACTTAACACTGCCTAGCTCTGTGACCCTGGGCAAGTCACTTAACCCCAATCTCAGGGGGGAAAAAAAGCAGGAAGCAAGTCTTGCCCCTCAGGGAGCTTACAACCTAAGGAGGGAGACAACAGATACATAGAAAGAAGCTATGTGGAGGATATGGATACTTGGAAAAGAAGGATCAAAAGAATTAAGAGGGATTGGAAACACTTCCTGTAGAAAATGGGAGTTGAGTTGGGACTTTAAAGAAACCCAGGAAGATCACAAGTAAGAGAAGAAGAGCTTTCTGTGGGGGGGGGCAGCCCAAAGGAATGTTTGGAGCTGAAAGGTGGAGAATCTGGTTGATAGAAGAAGAAGATGATTGGTTTTTGGACCCTCCAGAATACATTTGGGAGAATAAGGTAGAGGAAGACTGGTCATTGGACACTTCAGAGTACATTTGGGAGAATAAGGTAGAAGAAGACTAGTCATTGGACTCTCCAGAGTCCATATGGGAGAATAAGGTAGAGGAAGACTGGTCATTGGACCATAGAGTACACATGGCAGAATAAAGTAGAAGAAGACTCGTCATTGGACACTCCAGAGCACACATGGGAAAATAAGGTAGAGGAAGACTGGTCATTGGACACTTCAGAGTATATTTGGGAGAATAAGGTAGAAGAAGATTGGTCATTGGACCCCTCAGAATACATATGGCAGAATAAGGTAGAAGAAGACTAGTCATTGGACCACAGAGTATATATAGGAGAACAAGGTAGAAGAAGACTGGAAAGGCAGAAAGTAACTACCATAATAAAGGGTTTTGAATGCCAAACAGAGCATTTTTTGTGTATCCTGGAAGCAACAGGGAGGCAGTGGAGATTATTGAGCAAGAGGGTGACATGGTCAGACCTCCATTTTAGTGGCTGGATAGATGATGGATTGTAGTGGGGAGATACCCCAGGCAGGCCGCCCCTGCCCCCACCTGCAGCTGTTGCCATGGGCTGAGCATGAAGATGTTACACCAGCATGGGGGGCAGTTTCAGAGAAAAAGAGATGTGCTGTGGAGGTTAAAATTGACAAGGTTTGGTACCATACTGCAGTCAGGAGCTGCAAGAGAGTGAGCTGTAAGCCTGGGGGCCTGGGAGGAGACTATGGCTCTGTCCAGTAATCAATAAGACAGGAGGAGGTTAAGGAGGGAAATAAAGGGTTCAGTTCTGGGAAGGCTGAATTTAAGATGTCCACTAGACTCCCAGTTTGAGATAGATGACTGGAGATGGAGACTGGAAGTCAGAGAGTTTAGGGCTGAATATGTGAATCTGAGAATCATGGGTACTGACGATAACTGACTCCACGGGAGCTGATGAGATGGCCAAGTAAAATACTATCAATAGAAGAGAGGGCCCAGCTACGGACACGCCGAACTCTAACCACTCTAAAACACACGTGTGTGTCCCATCTGGGGATGCAGCCGGGGAGGCCCCTCAACCATTCATGCTCACTACAGAGTGATGTCCCGCATACATTCTGCCTGAAAAAGTCCTTTGGGATTTTAGCCCCCTCATTGTCCGGATGTCTCTGGGCTTGCGGTTCTCCAGAGGCACTCACTGATTTCTTCCAGTTCCAATCCTCTTTTTTAAAATTTTATTTTTATAGAACAAAACAAGCATTTCTCCTACACAGCAGAATAAAAGATCAGTGTACATGAAACTGCAAATCTACTGTACACAACTTGCTATTCCTTTCAAATATACAACGAAGCTATCATGTAAATTTCTTTTTCCCTCTTTTTTCCTTTTCCTTCTCCCCTACTCTAGAGATGGCTTTCATATTCTTTGGCCCTTTGTCAGTTAAGGAATGACGTATTCTTATCGATTTGACAAAGCTCTTATATATTTTGGACATGAGACCACTAGCTGATAAACTGTCTATACATTTTCCTCCAATTTTCTGCTTTCCTTCTAATCTTGACTATATTTGGGCAAAATCCTTTTAATTTAGTGTAATTCATTCACTTTATACCTAATTTTTCTCTCTCTCTTGATTATTCACAAATTATTCACTTATCCATAGACCTCATATATATGTCCCATACTCTTCTAATTTTTTAATAAAACTCTCTTTATAACTAGATCGTGTATCCATTTTTATGGTGTAAGATACTGGTCCATGCCCAGTTTCTGTCATACTGCTTTTCAATTTTCCCAGCAATTTTTACCAAATAATTAACTTTTATCCCCAAATCTTAAGTCTTTATGCTGGTTGAATACAAGCGGATCATGTTTACTTGCTGCTATAATTGTAAATCTACTCTGTTGACTTATCTACTTTTCCATTTCTTAGCCAGTACCAGATATTCTTGATAATTACTGCCTTATAATATAGCTTAAGATCTAATACTACTAAATGTCCTTCCTTCGCAGTTTTTTTTATTATTTCCTTTGATATTCTTGACTTTTTGTTTTTCCAAATAATTTTTTTTAATTCAGTAAAATAAAATTTTGGTGCCATCTCCTACTTTTCTTGTTCCCACATCTGGGATCGGTGCTCTTGACCTCAGATCAGGTTAGTTATAAATCAAACAGCGCTTGCCCTCAAAGGAACTTTTGTTTTCTTGGGGAAACAACATGAACATTAGAAAAAGACGTGCAAAATAAAGACAAGATGGAAGGTTGGGAAGGGAAAAGGAAGGGTAGAGGAATAGTGTGTGTGTGTGTGTGTGTGTGTGTGTGTGTGTGTGTGTGTGTGTGTGGAAAGGCAGGGTAAGTCAGGAAAGGTTCCATGCTGTTTCTTGCACAGAGTTTTGAAGAAAATTAGGGATCCTAAGAAGAAGATTGTGGATGATCGGGGTAAAGCAAGATGGCATGAAAAGTCATGTAGGAAGAACAAAAGCATGAAGACTAAACTATAAAGTGATGGAAGGAGAGAATGATGTGAATATGGAAAGATTGGTTGGGAGGGGCTTTAATTGATTAACGTTATATTTTTGGTTTTAGAAACAATGGGGAGCCACCGGAGTTTATTGAGTGAGGGAGTGATAAGGCACTCAAGAAAACCACTTTTGGCAACTGTTTGAAGGAGGGGGGAGAATCATAAAGCAGGGAGCCCTAGATGAAAGTTACCGTAATAGCCTAGACAAACAATGATAGCTGCCTGATCTGGGTGGAGATCCTGGGGAAAAAAAGAGAAGGGGATGGATACAAGAAATATCATGGAGGTAGATGGGATATTTGTATCCTTCCTTGAAAATTGATCCCTTGGCACCCCCACAATTGTGGCACTGGACCTCTGCTTGATGTAATCACTTGATCTAATCCAACCACTTTGCCATCTTCTTTTGTGTGTGTGTGTGGGGGGGGGGGCTCTTTGCATTCCGACCTAAAGCTTGTATGATGTGAGAGTTCCCATATAGGACCACTTCTGTCCTTGATGAGGAAGAGTCTGGTATATATCAGTCTTTGCAGGTCTTTTCTGCCTTTCACCTCCTGGCTAGCCTCCTTCCAGTTTAATCTTGAGATGAGTCTGGTATTATTTTGTTTAGTTGAAGTTTCTTCTAGGATCTAGGATCTTTTTATGAGGCAATATTCCTCCTCATCTTACACTCATTGTTCTCATAAGATTTTACAAGTGAATTTCTATTCTCAAGTCCTGTGCTGCCACATCTCTTTGCTTGGTAAGGAAGTCAGCTTCCTGAATAAGATGATTTTTTCAGCTCTTCGTCAATTTACTTGAGTTAAACTTTATTTCATTTATTCTACCTTTTTCCTATTTTTAACAATGACAACTTATCTTTTTTTTTTAATCCAGTTTGGAATTGTTTTAATGTGCCTTAGTTTTTTTCTTATTTTTTCCACCTTTCTATTCATTTTCATCTCTGCTCTAACAAGTTAGTGGTTGGGTCATGTGGCCATGGCCAGCAGATTCAGAAATTACTCTCACATTAAAGATATCAGAAAAAGGCGACTTTCTGTCTGTTGAAAATACAATCAATTTCCTTTTTGTGATGTTTTTGGTGCTTGCAAAGTTCAATATCTTCCGATTCAGAGGAAGTATTAAAGATGTTCAAGCATGAGGTTTCTTGTCTAGTCCATAAGTATTTGGCTTCTCTCTTTACTCACTTCCGAATAATAAAAATAATGCTACAAAAATATGAAATCATAAGAATATGAATTCAAAACTGGAAGGTACCTCAGAGAGGATCTTCTCCAACTCCTTTTTGCACTTGAGGAAACTTGGAAGCCCAGAGAAAAGAATTTATCCATGCTTACTTAGGTGCCAGAGGAAGGATTTGAACTCAGGTTCTGTTCAATGTTCTTTACAGTGTCCAACTCTGCCTTTTAGAGTTGAATTTAAAACAACAACACACTTGTAGTGCCAAACGGTTGACGTGACGTGATTAGACAACAGTTTTCTGTGAAAAAGGATCTGGAGTTCTTAATGGACTCTTGGGATGAGAATGGCATCATATTATCATGGAACTGAAAGGGATATATGAGATTGTTCAATCCCCTCCAGTCCAGTGTGAGCACCCTGGAGAGTTCATGCTTATAGAGAGAGTCCCTAGCCAAACTAGGCCAGGGCCAGGCTAGGACCAGAACACAGTTCTTCTGAGTCTCCGGGGCCCAGAGTTTTGTCCACTAGACCACACAACGTCAGTGGCCATTGGAACCGACAGAAACTTGGGGAGGAATGAGGAAGGTAATAGGAGGTAAGGGCTGACAGAGGTTAAGGAGATGCCCAAGAAGTGGCAAAGGAAGACAAAAAAAAAGAAGGAAGGTCTTCCATCTGCAATTTCTCTCCCCTCCCAGCTAGACCACCCCTGGCCCCGAGGCTCCTGACTCCTGTCCAGGGCTTTCTTACTGTGCTTTTCTTCTCTTCCTGATCCCTGGAGAAATTCAAGAGATCAGCTTTCAGGGCTGCCAGCCTGGTCCCTGGGTGTGGTAATACCCGGTAATTTCCCCTTCCCTAAGGAACATCTGAAATCATCTTGGTAAAAGTTTAATGCCTTTGAGTCAATTACACTTAAGCACTCTCCTCTCCTCCAAGCAGGAGCCGCTTTTTATTGGGGCCATCATGACAGTGGTCTGCTTTTCCATTTCTTTGTGTCCCTACCGGAAGAGATTTCTAGATCCTCTTGTCATCATTGTGCCTTAGAAAGAGAGCTGGATCGAGCATCAAGGACCCTGGGTGCTAGAGACATTATTGGACCACTGAGACCTTGGGCAAGTCATCCTTCCCCGAGCCTCATCTGGAAAATAAAGGGTTTGCTTTGACCTAACTTTAAGTCACATCTCTGCCAATGAGAGCCTTAGATTTGAGTCTAAGGTAAGAAACTCAGTAAGCTTTCAGCTTTCCAATAGAATCACAGAATTTTACAAACTGCAGGGCAGTCAGAGGCCAACTGGTCCAACCTCAAATTGACCATGAAGAATAACCCTCTACAACATCCTCTTGGACACATGTTCCTCTGGAGATGGAGTACTCAGATTTCATCCTCCCATGGTTTCACAGCCCATCCTACTAAGCAGAAAACAGCCAAAAGACACCTTTACCCACTCTCCTGGTGGGAGGGAACTAAGAATTTGAACTTCAGCAATAAATGGTGATCCAGGTGCTTCTTCAGGTGGGGAGTACAAATCAGAGTTCTTCTGAGCTGAGCCATTGCCCTCACAATAAAAAACAATAAAAATAAAAACTAGAGGGGATTCTGGGATAATTAGAAGCAATAAGGTGGTGGGAGGAGGGGAAGGATGAAAGCAAAGGCTTTCTGTACATTGAATATTGTAACCTAATTTTATGCAAATCGAATGCAAAATAATATGCAAAACATTCATTTGATATCTTAGTCAAGGCTTTGGGCACATTTCCTGTATTAAATGCAAACTTCTTAACTTGGCATTCAGGGCCCTGTATCACTACCACCTCCACATTTTGCAAGTGAGGCACCCTATTAAAATCGAGCCACCTTGCTTACTGCTCTCTGCACACGAATTGCATATTCCTTCTTTTGTCCATGTCTTCTTCCTCCTGCTCTCATCACCTTCATGACTCAGTTTCCCAATACTTTTCCTTCAAGAAATTTTCTCTTTAATTTTTCTCTTTAATCCTTCCCCAGCTGAGGGATGCTTCTTTCCAAATATGTAGATGTAGGCAGTCAGTCAATCAGCAAGCATTTATTAATTGCTTACAATAGATAGTCACTGGGATACAAAGAAAGGCAAAACCAAAAAACTCACCCCAAATTAAAAAAAAAACAAACAAAACACGAAGTAATATGGTCCTTGTCCTCAAGAGGGTCACAATTGGAGGAGGTGGAAAACTTACAAACAATTATGCTCATCCCAGATATATTGATTGACACACCCCAGCTAAGAACAATAGCAGAGTTTTTTTGATCCTGCTTTGTGGTTTCAGACTTGGAAAAGAGACAGAGACAGAGAGACAGATAGATACACACAAAGGCAGAGAGACAGAGACTGACAGAGAAACAGAGAGACAGGGACAGAGAAAGAGAAAGAAAAAGCAACAGAGAGACAGATAGAGACACAGAAAGACAGTGAGATAGGCAGACAGACAGAGCTATGGAGGATGTGGCAGGATGGGAGGGAGGTAAATGAAGCCTGCTTAGGGCTTTCCTTTTCTTTTTCCCACAAGGCAATTGGGATTAAGTGACTAGTCCAGGGTCACACAGCCAGGAAGTGTTAAGTGTCTGAGATCACATTTGAACTCAGGTTCTCCCGACTTCCGGGCTGTTGCTTTATCCACCTAGCTGCCCCCTTTTCAAAAGTCATCATCGAGGACGTCCTCAGGCAGGGATTGCTCCAGGACATGGTCTCTAACATGGGAGAGAAGCTCTTGGGATGAGGTTTTGAAGAAGGGGGCCAGAGAAGGGGTATTAGGTAAACCAAAAGGTATGTCTAATATATAATGAAATTTGGGGATGGGCCATGATATTTGTCTGAAAATTTTCGTGAAAAGTGTGTTCTGGTGACAGAGAGCTGAAAACATATTATTAATATAGAGACACCAAAAAGGTCATATAGTTCAATGTCCTTTTTATAGATGACATTTTACAATCCATTTTACAGATGACAGATGGGGAAACTGAGTTCAGGAATGGTGACATGGCTTACTCAAGGTGATTGTCACTAAGCAGCAAAGCTAGGATTCAAAATCCTCTCTCTCCTCTGTCACCAAGTTTACAATTTCAATGCATTCTGGTTGTGATGGGGAGGAAGAAAGGGTAGGATGCTGTAGAGATAGAATTCTAATTAATTTAAGGGAGAAAAACTTTCCTAACCATTATAGTTATGACTTCAAATTTGATAGGCTTTCCCTTACTGAGATTTTCAAGAAGAGAATGGGGATTTTGGTTTACATAAAAGTTGTTCTGGTATAAATTCAATGTAACCAGCAATTATTAAGCACCTTCTTATTCAAGTCATTATGCTTAACATTAGGGATACAAACATAAAAGGGAAACAATTCTTCCCCCAAGAAACATTCCTTGTTTTGGAAATCCATTCTAAGGTCCCTCCAGATTGAGAGACTTATGTTACTTGACTTTCCTTTCTGTATGACATGAGCCTAATTTATTTGAGCCTCAGTTTCTTCACCTGAAAAACTGGGATATTAATACTCTCACAGAGAAAAAGTGCTTTGCCAACCTTAAAGTGCTTTCTAAATGTGAGTTATGATTAATTTTCCCCCTGTTTCTAGAATGGTTTTGAGATTAGCAAACTTGGCCATACATAAAAGGATCCAGAACAGCATGATGTTCCTGAACTACTCCTTGCTTTCAACATCATAATTAATAAAATAAACAAAATCCCTATGGACTCATACTGCGTGGAGTACAATAGTTAATAAGTACCATATTTTCTCACATACTGACCACATTCTTTAGGCCAATTTTGCCTTTTCCAATTCAAGCATCTGACCATTTGTAGGAACCCCCTGAAGAGATGCTTTACCTGGAACTTTTATTTTTTAATATCATAAATTCACTAGGAAAAATATGACAATTTTTTCTTTCTCTTGTTTTAAACTGCAATGGTATAGTCTCTGTCTCCCTTTATGTATTTCTGTCTCTCTTTCTCTCTATCTCTTTGTCTCTATCTCTGTCTCTCTGTGTCTCTTTCTCCCTTGGTGTCTCTCTCTGTCTTTGTCTCTTTCTAACTTTGTCTCTGCCTTATCTGTCTATTGTCTCTTTCTCCATCTCTCTCTTTGTTTCTCCCCTTACTACTCATGTTCATTTTTTAATAAAAGAATTCTGATGTGTTTTCTCAATTTTTGACATAATTTGTGAAGTACTAATTTTTCTTTAAAAGTTTGAGAATTATCCTGTGAATCCCTCAAAAACAGAATATTTTTTCCTTTGATAGTTCATTTCTTTGCAGCTAGTTCAATTTTATTTTTTGACATTGTTGTTTGAAATCTTTATTTATTCTGTTAGTTTTGGTATTTTGTTTCTTTAAAGATATTTCTCTATATCTTTGGTTCTTTCAATGTTGTTGGCATAACATTGTACATAAAATGCTCCGGTTATTCTTTTTATTTTTTCTAGTTTTGTTCTGATTTCATCTTGCACCTTTGCTATTTTATTAATTTGATTTTCTGGTTTTTCCTTTTTAATTAACATTAGCCAAAGGCTCATCAATTTTGTTATTCTTTTCAGGGAACCAGCTTTTGGTTTTATTTATTATTTCTATAGTTTTTTTCCTGTCCAATTTATCTGTTTATCCTCAAATTTCAACCTCTTCTTTTGTTCTTATTTTAGCATTCTGTTGACTTTTCTATTTTTTAAAAATACATATTCAATTCATAAGTCCTCTCTTTTTTATTTTATTAATGAATGTTTGTAGGGTTATAATTTTCCCTGTAGTTTTAATTGTCTTCCTGAAATTTTGGTAATGTTTCCTCATTGTAACTTTCTGTCACATTATTATTGTATTAAACATTTATTAATTGCTTTCAGGCTCTGTTCTTTGACTTATCCATTTAGGATTTTACTATTAAATATCTATTGAAGTGCATATCTTTTATTTGTGGTCTCTGACACAATGACTACTTTTATTTTTTTAATGATCTGTAAATGATGAGAGGAGAAAAAAATCAACACATTGATGGATACATTCAAAAAAATCTCATATCTCTCACATCTGAAAAGGAATGGATTGGAGATGTTTTCTCATAATTCTTCATTTAGTTCTGGATGATCTTAAATTTTGACTTGATTTTTTGATATGTCATTCTTTCCATTTCCATTTCCAATTTCAGTATGTATAATTATTGTGCATATTGTTTTCTTAGTTCTGATTACTTCACTGTACATAAATTCATATAGATCTTTCCATGCTTCTCTGTATTCACTTAAGTTAGTAATATTCTATTAAATTTCATTAAATTCAGATACTTCAACTTGTTTGGCTATTTCCCAATCAATGGCCATCATTTGTCTCCAATTCTTAGCTATTACAAAAAGTGATGACATAAATGTTTTGGAATTCTGGGGGACTTTCTTGTTATTGATGTTTTCCTTAGGATACAAACTCAGTATGTAGTTTCTGGTTCAAAAGGTATGAACATTTTAGTCAATTTATTTGCATAACTTCAAATTGTTTCCCAAAATGATCATATGATTTCATAGCTCCACTAATAATTTATTAATATGCTTATTCTTCTAGTACCCTTCCAACATTGTTGCCATTTTATAATTTTAAGCCAATTTTCAGGATGTAGTTTAAATAGAGGTGTTTTGATTTGCATTTTTCTTATTAGTAATTTAGAGCATTTTCCCATATTTTGCAGTTCTTTTGAGAACTGTTTGGTCATATCCCTTAAGTATTAGTTTATTAATTATTAGTCATATACATTGTCTAATTACTTATATATTTTTGGATACCAAACTCTTATTAGAAAAATTTCATACAAATATATTTTTATTTTTCCCATTTGAATTGATGATCAGTGGCTTCTCTCAATAACCAAAGACAAAACCATGGAAAGGATGAAAGTTTTAATATACTTTTGGCAAAGGAAGGAGCCCTTGACAAGTAAAAATCAATCCTAATTGGTGGATCTTTTAATGAAGAGGTAGGTTTGATGTCTTTAACTCCTCCTTCTGAGAATATGGCTTGATCATGAGACTCTGATGAATCTCAGGCAATTTGGACAGAACAACCATCTCCATTTCGATTATTCTCATTGTTTTTCCCCTTTATAAATTGACCCTAATCTCCAGTGGAGGGTCAGGTACAATGACCTGGGTTTATTTCTTAGACAAGAATTCACCTAAATTAGATTCTATTTATGTTGTAAAGGTAAGTAAGGTTTTCTAATTGGGTGGAGTCCCACCTGAGATTGAGAAGCATGTTCCATGAGAATTCTTTTACAATCTTGTTTTTCAGAAACTGGCTGACTGACCTGGTTTCTGGTCCCTGAATGAAGAAATAAAGAGAAAAAGTCTTAATCCTAATTTTAATAATTAGTTGTTAATATTATAGCAAAATAATACTTCATCTCGTTCCCTTGATATCTTTTCCTTTTCCAAATTAATTTTGTTATTGTTTCAACAAGATCTATAAAGTATTCCCTTGATAATTTGATCAGTATCCTATTAAAGGGGTAAGTTGATTTTGGTAGTTTTATTATATTGGTGGGGCCTAACCATGAGCACCGAATATTTCTCCAACTATTTAAATGATTCATTTCTTTAAAGAGTTCTTTGTAATTTTATTTATATGAGTCTTTTATGTGCTTTGGAAGGTCTATCTAATCCTCTAATATTTTATGCTTTTGTTGTTATTTGGAACGGGATTTCCATTTCTATTATTGTTTCCTATATTCTGTTATTATTATATTAAAATGCTATTGATTTTTGAAGATTTTATTTTATACTTTGCAGTTTTACTGAAGTTATTGTCTCAATTACTATCTTTAGTGATTTGTAATGGGCCAGAATTCTGGAGAAAAGTACTTGAGGCAAGGATTCTTACAATAAGGTGTTAAGTCAGTGGAATTAATAACAATGGTTATCAAGTTTAGCATAGTTCAGTATGATTGATGTAATATTACAACAAATAATTGTATCCTAGTGATATGATTGGCTTAATCTCAGTATGATGAATGGATTTAATTGTAATAGAGTATTTAAGAGGTCAGAGTCATTCCTAGAGAAGGGATGGAACAGATTTAGAGAAGACAGAGGAGTGGAGGCTGGAGCTCAAGCTCTTGGACACAGAGAGACATTCCATCTTCATCAGCCTCATAGTGGCTGGTCTGTCCTCCTGCTTTCCCCACTGAGATCAAGGCCCATCTGAATGTCCTCCAGAAAGCTAGCTGAGCCCCAGGCAAGGAGACATACTGTGAAGGAGACACTAAAAACTTTTGGACTTTATCTCTGGCTATTCTCATTGTGATTACTCAGGTGAAATGAAGGCTGGTCCAAAGACCTCCAGAAAGCTAACCAGAACATTACACTGATCCTCTAAGATTTTCCAGTGTCATCATCAAACGGATAGTTTTATCTTTTCTTTACTTATTTTTATTCCTTTAATTTTTTTCTCTTGACATATTGTTGCTGGCATTTCCAAAACTATATCAAATAATGGTAGGGGGAGGGGCATCCTTGCTTCATTTGCATATTGGAGAATTTAAAGCATTTGTTCAAATGTTGTACTTTGTCAAAAGCATTTTCTGACCATTTATTGAGATGATCATGTTATTTTGGATGTTTTGGTTTTTAATATGATTAATTATATTGATTGTTCGAACCATCTTTGCATCCCTACCATAAATAACACTTGATCACAATGGATGATTTTTTGGAAAAATCATTGTAATCTGGTTAATAGGATTTTGTGTAAAAATGTTGAGTCATATTAATTAATGATATGAGCCTATAATTTTCTTTCTGTATTTTATCTTTCCCTGGTTTAGGTATTAGGAATATATTTGTCTCATAAAAAATTGGCAGGGTGCTTTGTTTCTCAGTTTTTGAAACTAATTCATGCAGTGTGAGTACTAACTGTTTTTTAAAACTTCATAGGATTTTCTTATGAATCCATTAGGACCAGGAATTTATTCTGTGCTAGTTCCTTTATAGCAAGACATATTTCCTTTTATGACATTGGGGTACTTGAAAATCTCTATCATTTTGATAGTTTGAGTATTTTACATCTTTAAAGAAATTATTCTTTTTCTTTGATGTTCTTAGTTTCTAACCAACCAATCAATCAATAAACATTTATTAAATACCTGTTATATGCCAGTCCCTGTACTAACTGCTGAAGATTCAAAAACGGGCAAAAGATTCTCTTGTTTTTAGAGAGTTTACAATCTAACGGAAGACAAATGCAAATACATATAGAGAAAGTAAGTTACATATGTGATTAAGAGGAAATAATTAACAAAGTGAAGGCTCTAGAATTAAAAGGGGGTGAGGGAAGGCTGTTCATGGAAGTAGGATTTTAGTTGAGATTTAAAAGAAGGCAGAGAGTTGAAGTCAGAGCAGAGAGACCTTTGTTAGCATGTAGCTGAACATAATATGTTCTGATTATTTTTAAAAATTTCTTCTGGCTCTGCTGTAATTTCACCTCGTTTATTTGCTATTTTGTTGATTTGATTTTTTTGTTCTCTTTTTAATCAGATTGACTAAAAGTTTGTTAATTTTATTAGTTTTTAATAAAGAACCAGTTTTTATTCCTATTTATAATTCTAATATCTTTATTTCCAATGTATTAATCCTTTGAAGTTTTAATATCTCCTATTTATTTATGTTTATTTTTTGACTTTTTAATTTTAAAATGCATATTCACTTTATTAATTCAATTTGATTCCCAATTTGATCATTTATATTTGTTAGGATATGATTTTCCTCTGAGGGCTGTTTTAACTACATCCTATAAATTTTGGTTTGCTCTTTCCCCATTATCATTTTTTCTTATATAGTTATTAATGATTTTTTGGACCCACTCATTATTTAGAATTTCATTGTTAAGTCCTCATTTGGGTCTATATTTTTTGTTTATGGTCCTTGAACCAATTCCTATTTTTATTGCATTATAAGTTATAAAAATGCAGTAACTATTTGTCTTTTATATTTGTTTTTTACAATGTTTCTGTTTCTAGCACATGGTCATTTTTTGTAAAGCTTCTGTGTGGTGCTGAGAAATGTGTATGTTTTTTTGTTGTCCCGTTTATAAAATAACATAAATCTTTTAACTGTAGTTTATACAATTGATAAAATTCTTTATTTTTCCTTTTTGTTTTCCTTTATACTTATCCAAAACAGAGTGATATTGAAGTCTTCTATCACTATGTCTTCTTGTAACTCAGATAATTTTTCCTTTATAAATTTGGATGCTAAAGGAATTGGAGAGTATAAATTTGCTGATGATAATGGTTGTTCTGTATGGTTCCTTTCTGCATAACGTAATTTTCCCATTTAACTCTTTAAAAAGTATTTGTTAAGTCAGACAGCATAATACAAGATCTGCTTTTTGGGATTCACTCCATACATGGCATTTTTTTCAGGTTTTTTTTTCATTTTCTATGTTTTTTTTTTCCAAAATGTGTTTCTTGTAAATAATAGATTGTAGAGTTTTTTTCTTTCTAATGAAATCTGTCATTTTTTTTCTTTTATTGGATTGTTTGACTCATTCACATTTAAAGCTATAACTTAGGTTTATATTTTCCTCCATCTGTCTGTGATATTGGATTTTTTGGTTGTGACCTTTTTCCTTCCACTATAAATATAGTATTATGTTATATTCCTTCAGTTGCTTTATTTTTATCTTTTTCTTAAGGTGACAATATTCCTGTTAGTTTTGTCCCTTTTACCCCTGACCTGTTTCTCTAATTTGTTAACCTTTCCCTTTGGAGTTTTGTTTATTGGTTCTTTTTTTCCTCTTGAGTTTATTAGCTATATGATTTCCCCCTCCTTTCTCCCTCCCTCTCCATCAAATAGATACCTCTTTCCTTTTCTTCTTCTGTACCAATAATGTTCCTTAGTTTTTTTTTAATTCTTGTATATATGTGTGTGTTTTTCCACAAAAGATTTCTCTCACTTGTTTCATTATCTGTCCTCTCTTTTTGTCACCTCTAGTCCTTCCTTCTTTGCTTCAGAACCCTTATAATTATCTGGTCTTTCTCTTTTCTCTGTATTCTTCATGTAATCAAAGCTTCCAAAATATCTCTTCTAGCTCTTCCCTCTATCATATTCCCGTCACTGCCTTGTAAAGTTTACTTCATGCATTCCGACTTTCCATTGTGCCTCACTCTCAGAATAATGACAGTTATTGTAGGTGTCACAGAGGCCATTGTCTCATGTTAGAGCCTTCTCCCACAATTTTTCTGATTTTGCAATCCATTGCTATTCTAAATCCTTTCCTGATTACTTTCTCTCTCTCCATTTGACACAAAACTGTCTCCCTCAGGTTTATGCTCCCTCATTCCCTCAGGGATTGGTAGATGGTCCCCAGGATTTCCAATTCACTGTCTCTCAGTGTAGGATGAGTATACATTACAAACATCAAATCCTTCAGGCCACACCCAATGTTTGATCCCCATCTCATTTCATAGACTAGCTTTCTCCATCCACAGAAACATTTATTTGTACAACCTCTTCCTACTACCAAAGTAAGTACCCCTTACTTCCCCATCCCTTTCATCTTTCCCCTTCTATAGGCCCATTTTCCTATATGCTTTTTCTTTTTTTTTCTGTAACCACAGAAGTCATCTTCATCTCCTTATTAATCTTTTATTTGACCCTGAAACATCTCACATTCCTAAATCTCCCTCATCCTCTCCCTCTTTTGATTTGCTCCTCCGTGTTTTAATACAGTCCCACAAAACAATACCAACAACAACAACAGTGACAACAATTCACCTGCAGGCAGGATGTTCTTTCTATAATATTTACTGTCTTCCTCTTTATTATTACTCTGACTAGATTTTCATTTTTAACCTTATCTTCTTGTGTTTACTGAGAAATGTCTCTTTCTGATTTCTCTGCTATTAATTCATTACTGTTGCAGTTCTTGCCTGCTGCATTTTTCTGTTCCTCCTACATTTCTGTTATTTGTAGTATTGAAGAATTAAATAATCTCTTTAGCTCTAATTTTTATTATACAAATGTTTCAAATGTCTCTTTATTATTGGATCTCCATCTTTTTTTTTTTTCATTTATGGGTAAGCTCAGATTTTCAGGGTGGGAATCTCATCGACTGCATCCTGAGTTCCATTGCTCTTCAGAACACATTATTCCATTCCTTACTGTATTTTCTGCTGGATGCAGGATATTCCATCATTATTCAAATTTCCTTTCCTTTGTATTTCCTTTGTATTTAAGTTCTTTCTCTTGATCACTTGATGAACTTGTTTCTTATTTGAATTGTTATATTTGACCACTATGGGTCTTGTAGCCTTAGGTCTTCTGGAGGTGATATGTGAATTATTTCAGCTGTAATTTTATTTTCTTTATTCAGAAGTTCTATTTTCTTTCCTTCATTATGACATCAAGAATTTTTGTATTGTCATGCTATTCTGGGAGAATTTTTGTCCTTAAGTTGTTTTTGCACATTTTAGAGATCAGTATGTTTTGCTTGTATAGAGATCATATTTTCCCTTTAAAGTTATTGTTTTATGATTCTCTACTAAACTGTCCTCCACTTCTGTATTTTTGCATCCAATCTCTTGTGCTCTCTTCAGTTCCTTTGGTGAGGTTTGCCATTGCAGATTCCAATTTTCTGTTCTGCCCATTACTTTTGCTATGCAGGCCATAAATTCTATTCTTTTCATTTCTTTTTGAAATTCTCAGGAAGGATGTGTTGTGGTTCCAGGTTCTCTTCAAATTCCACAGGATTTTCTGACTCATCAAATGTTGGATCATTATCTTTTGTGTTGTAGTATTTATCTATAGCTAGCTGAACTCATTTATTAGATCTGGAGGCCTTTTATTTTCTTCCTATTATTATTTATTATTATTATTATTATTGATTTTTGGTTTTTGAACTTTCTTCTTCTTGAAATATTTGATAATTTCAGTCTTTTTTCTTATGCAATCTTTCACTTATTGTTTATTTCCTGATCATCATCCCCACTCCTTTAATAATGGTTTCCTTGGAAGTTGGATCTGAATGCATCTTTTATTCCTCTCAAAGTGGATCCCCAAGTTCACAGTTCACTATCTCAGTATCTGCCCCAAGAAACTGTTGGACAATCAGAACTAGCTCCAGGTGGCTGCTACAATATTTCTCTAAGGTCCCCCCTACTTCTACACTATCCTATACTGGTGTCCTCTCCTGCTCCCTCTGTTCCTTAGATTTTTTAATCATCACCAATTTGGAGCTTTGTTGATTGTGCCTCAGAGGTGTTGTCTCCAGCACTGACTCTGCAGGTTTTATGGGATTGTTACCTCCAGATTTATTGATGCTACAAGATTGCCCGTCCCAGAACTAGTAGTTCAAAGCTTTGCAATGTTAGTGATGTGAGAGTGTGGCCCCAGAAGGCTTTTATTCTAGAGGAACTTCATCTGCCTGTCTGTCTGTCTTGGCCAAGCCAAATTTCTGCAATGGTTGGATCAATTCAAAACTCCATCAACAATGCATTAGTGTCCCAGTTTTTTCACATCCCCTACAATACTTATCATTATCTTTACTTCTCATCTTAGCCAATCTGAGAGTTATGAAGTGGTACATCAGAGTTGTCTTAATTTGCATCTCTAATTGTGATTTAGGACATTTTTTTCATATAACTATAAATGGCTTTTATTTTTTATCTGAAAATTGTCTGTTTATATCCTTTGATCACTTATCAATTGACGAATGATTCATATTCTTATAAATTTGACTCAGTTTTCTATATATTTTAGAAATATGACCCTTATCAGAAACACTATAAAAATTGTTTCCCAGCTTTCTGTTTTGTTTGTGCAAAACCTTTTTATTTGGATGTAATAAAATTTATTCATTTTGCATTTCATCATGTTTTCTAGTTCTTTGGCCAAAATTTTTTTCCTTCTCCACAAGTCTGACAAGTAGACTATCCCTTGCTCTACTAAGTTGCTTATAGTATCACCTTTTATGTGTAAAAATGAGAAGCTCATTTTGACCTTATCTTGATATAGATTGTGGGGGTACATTTTGTTTTTAACCTTTATCATGTCTTTGGGTTTGCTAGTGTAGCCTCACTGTTGGTTGCTTAGGTTATAGGGAAGGATTGCTGACTGAACTCAGGGTCAGTGAGCCTCAGTTCAGGGAGTGTGAGTTTTTTCATCTTCTTATGGATTCTAATTCTAGAACATAGAGACAGATAAAGTTGCTTTATCTTTGGGGCATAATTTTTATTTTAAAGAGGTTTGTGAGGTTGTGGGGAACAGAGAAAATGTCTCATCTGCCATCTTGTTACCCATGTGACTTAAAAGTCAATATCTCTTTATTGTTGAACATTCATCTTTTTTCATTTATTATTAAGCTCAGATTTTCAGGATAAATCACTCTGGATGCATTCTAAGCTCTATTGCTCTCTAGAACACAGTATTCCATTCCCTCCTGTATTTTCTGGGGGATGCAGAATAGTTTTGTGCTTTTTAAATGTTCTTTCTTTTGTATATGAATGTCCTTCTCTTGAGCACTTGAAGAATTGTTTCTGGATTGAATTGTTAAATTTAATTACATCATGTGTTGGACTTTGACGCCTTGGATATTTTTTGTACCAGTGGATTTATGAATTCTTTCTATTAGTATTTCATTGTCTGCATTCAGAAGTTCTGGATAGGTCTCCTGATTTTTCTTACATAATAATATTCATGGTTTTTTTCCCTTTTCATGTTTTTCTGAGATTTTTATGATTCATGAGTTGCCTCAGCATACGCTGTCTTCAATATCAGCATGCTTAGCTTACATAGGAACTTATTTTCTTTTAATCTTTCATTTTTGCTTGTCTTCTTCTAGATTGTCCTTCATTCACTATATTTGGAATTATCAATTTATTGTTTTATATTTTATTTCTTTGATGATACTTGCCATTGCAGATTCCAGTTTTTCCACTCTGCCCATTATTTCTTCTGTAGAGACCATAAATTCTGCCCTCGTAATTCTCATTTTTTCTTTCAATCGTATTTATTTATTTAATATCTCCCCAGTCACATTTAAAACAATTTTTTTGCATTTGTTTTCTTTAAAAAACTTTTGGGTTCCAGATGCTCTCCCTAATCCCCACTTCCAGCCCTAATTAAGAAACCACACAGTGCATCTCTCTTTTCTTGGAGGACTTTCCAAGTTTTTTTTTTTCAAGAGCATTCTGTTCATCATTTCCCATAGGACAACAATATTCCATGACCATCATACACCAGAATTTATTCAGCTATTGCCCAATTGATGACCATTCCTTTGATTTCCAGTTTTTTGCCCTGAAAAGAGAGCTATTACAAATATTTGTGTATAAATAGGTTATTTCTCCTTTTCCCCCACTTTTAAACTCTCTTTTGGTATTCATGTCTAATAGTGGCATTTAGGTCAAATAATATGCATGAATTTATAGCCCTTTGGGTATAGATCATATCTTTTGATCATTTATCAATTGGGGCATGGCTAATTTTTTAAAAATAAATTTTATTCAGTTCTCTATATTTGAGAAATAAGGCCTTATCAGAGAAACTTGCTTCAACATTCTTCTAATAATTGTTATTGCTAACTGTATTCCCCCCTGTTAATTCTATTCTCTCTTTCTTTTCACTCTGCCATCCTCAAGTGTTCTGCTATTGACCATTCCCTCCCTCAATGTGATTTCTTTTTTATTACCCTCCCCCTTCCCATATCCCATTCCCTTCTCATTTTCTGCAGAATAAGATAGATTTCTCTATCCATATCCAGTGTGTATATTATTTCCTCTTTGAATCAGTTATGATGAGAGTAAGATTTACTCTCCTATCTCTCTTCCCCTCCACTATAAAAGCATTTTCTTCCCCCTTTTTGTGGCAGATAATTAAAATCATTCCACTTCTTCCTTTCCTTTTCTCCCAGTGTATTCTTTTCTCTTCCCTAGTTTCATAATTAAAAAAAATATTCCTTCACATTCAACTCACACCTGTGCCTTCTGTCTATATATATATATATATATGTATGTATATATATATATGTATGTATATATGTATATATATACATACATATATATCTATATCTATATATATATATATATATATATATATATATAGTCCTTTGAACTACCATAATAATGAGAAAGTTCTAATAAGTTACAAATATTATCCTCCCATGTAAGAATGTAAATAGACTAAATTAAATCCATTGTGATATCACTTTACTGATTACTTCCTTATGCTTCTCCTGAGTCCTGTATTTGAAAAATCGAATTTTCTATTCAGGTCTGGTCTTTTTATCACAAATGTTGAAAATATCCTATTTCATTGAATATCCAACTTTCAAATGAATTATACTCAGTTTTACTGGGTGGGTGATTCTTGGTTGCTAACCTAGCTCCATTGATCTCTGGAACATCATATTCCAAGCTCTCTGGTTCTTTAATGTAGAAGTTACTAAATCTTGTGTTATCCTGACTGAGGTCCAACTATACTTGAATTGTTTCTTTCTGAATGCTTGCAATATTTTTTTCCTTGACTTGGGATTTCTGGAATTTACCTATAATATTCCTGGGAGCTTTCATTTTGGGATCTCTTTCAGCAGGTGATTGGCAAATTTTTTCAATTTCTATTTTATCCGCTAATTTTAGAATATCAGGATTTCCGTGGTAATTTCTTGAAAGATGATGTCCAGGCTCTTTATTTGATCATGAGTTTCATGTAGGCCAATATTTTTTTACACTTTTCCCCCAGATCTATTTTCCAAGTCAACTGTTTTCCAATGAAATATTTTACATTTATGTCTATTTTTCCTTTTTTTTTTTTTTGGTTTTACTTTGTTGTATTTTGATTTCTCATAAAGTTATTAGCTTTGATTTACTCAATTTTAATTTTTAAGAATTTTTTTTCTCAGTGAGGTTTTATACCTCCTTTCCCAATTGGTCAATTTTGCTTTTTAAGGCATTTTCCTCCTCATTAGCTTTTTGCAATTCCTTTTGCATCACTCTTAATTTCCCCCCCTAATTTTCCTTATTTGATTTTCTCTCTTATTTGATTTTCAAAATTCCTTTTGAGTTCTTTCATAGTCTGAGCCCAATTCTCATTTTTCTTGGAGACTGTGGATGCAGAAGTTTTGACATTGTTATCATCTTCTGAGTGTGTGTTTTGATCTTCCTTATCATCATAGTAACTTTCTATGATCAGAAACTTTTTTTGTTGTCTTCTCGTTTTCCTAGACTATTACTTGGCTTTTAACTCATTGTTAAAGTGGGGCTCTGTTTCCAGGGTGGAGATTGCACTGTCCCAAGCTTCAGGGATTTTGTACAGCTGTTTTCAGAGCTCCTTCTAGGGATCTGATTACAAGTTTTCTTTTCTGCCCTGGAACTGTTAGGAGTATCCCTTTTCCACTATAACTGTAATAACTATTATGCAACAGAATTCTGCTTTACTGACTCCGGGACAGGGGCCAGAGATGTGTTGATTGGCCTGCACTGGAACTGCACTATTGATTCCCACCCTGTTGCCACAGATCTTCTCTGCTTATTCTTCCAAGTCTTCTCCGGTATCCCTGGACTGAGAAGTTGAGAAGTTATCAGCACTGCTACAGATTCAGATTCAGATCCACTTTATAAATGCTGGTAGCTGAGGCTAGAGCTGTGCAGGCATAGCCTGTACTGATATTGCATGTTAGACTCCCACCCTGGTTCCACAGACCTCTGCTGAGTTTCTAAGTTGCCTTTAGCTGAAAAATATTTCATTCCATCCTTTGGGGTGTTCTAACACTTTAAAATTTAAATTTAAAGGAATTTAGAATGGTTTGGGGAAAAAACTTGGAGTTTCTGCCCTTGTTCTACCATCTTGGCTCCATTTCTCTCTCATTTTTCCTTTAAATCACTCAAAAGGAGCATGTTGGGAAAACATGTTCTCCTCAGAGTTCAGATAATTTTCTCTGTTTCATCAAATGTATAATTTTCCTTTGTTTTCTAGCATTTATTTATTCACAGATACCTGACTTCATTAACAAGAGCTGGAGACTTTTTTCCCTCTTTTTTACTGTTATTATTTTTCTTATTGCTTTATCTGCTTTTGTTCAAAGTTTTGGAATTTTTTTTTCTTTTTGAAATATTTGTTAATTTCTATCTTTCCCCTCCTTTTATTTCTCACTATTGATCACTTTTTGACTCCTGCCCTCTTTTCTGATGATGATTTTTCCTAGATTTAAAATTTAGTTTTTTTTAAAAAAATTAGATTTTAAATGTCTTAGTTTCCTCCCATGCTAGGCAATATATGATTTACCAGCCTAGGTCTCTGTGCCAGATGATTTTGGGGGGCGGACATAACTGGTCCCAACTGGATACTGAATTCTTCTTACCCTCAGGCTTAGTGGAATGTCTGCATAGGTCCCACACACCCAATATTAAATCTCAGTTCCCTTTCCCACTCCCTCTATTCCTAAAACTTCTTGATCTTGGCAGTTCAGAGAACAGCAATGCTGGTGTTGTGAGTTTGATATCTATATTTTGGGTCTTTAGAGCTCTGAGAGGAGGGAAGCGTGAGGTGTAGGGTAAACTCTATTTCAAGTCTGGACATATGTTCCGTCTGTTTTGCTCTAAAGGAAAGATCTTTTTTTTTAATTTTATTTATAATTTTTTGACAGTATATATGCATGAGTAATTTTTTTTATAACATTATCCCTTGTATTCATTTTTCCAAATTATCCCCTCCCTCCCTCTACTCCCTCCCCTTGATGACAGGCAATCCCATACATTTTACATGTGCTACAATATAACCTAGATACAATATATGTGTGTAAATACCATTTTCTTGTTGCACATTAAGTATTAGATTCCGAAGGTGTAAGTAACCTGGGTAGACAGTAGTGCTAACAATTTACATTCACTTCCCAGTGTTCCTTCTCTGGGTATAGTTGTTTCTGTCCATCATTGATCAACTGGAAGTGAGTTGGATCTTCTTTATGTTGAAGATATCCACTTCCATCAGGATACATCTTCATACCACATTGCAGTGTACAGCGATCTTCTGGTTCTATTCATTTCACTCAGCATCACTTGATGTAAGTCTCTCCAAGCCTCTCTGTATTCCTCCTGCTGGTCATTTCTTACAGAGCAATAATATTCCATAACCTTCATATACCATAATTTACCCAACCATTCTCCAATTGATGGACATCCATTCATCTTCCAGTTTCTAGCTACAACAAAAAGAGCTGCCACAAACATTTTGGCACATACAGGTCCCTTTCCCATCTTTAGTATTTCTTTGGGATATAAGCCCAATAGCAGCACTGCTGGATCAAAGGGTATGCACAGTTTGATAACTTTTTGGGCATAGTTCCAAATTGATGGAGAGATCTTTTGTAGCATCTTTTGTAGTACAGAATACTTTCACTGCATCCCTGGCTGTCTGTTTTATCCTGAGCCCAGATTACCACAGGACTGGAAAAATAGATGAGGGACTGGGAGATGGGGCTGGACTTTGTTGCAAGTCTATGTGTTGGGCTCTTGGACTAGTTAATGCAGTCTCACTTCCAGATCCACAATGGGTTAGAGTTTGTGAGTGATTTAAGGATAAGCATCAATTAATGTTTTTTCCACACCCAGGGCTAAAGTTACTTTATCATTGGTGCATATTTTCTGTTTTGAAGAGGTTCAAGAGATGATGGGGATCAGAGAAAATGCCCAATCATCCATATTACCATCACATGACCCAGAAGTTCAGACTTACTCTTTTATGAGATGATTTTTAGAGGCTTTTGCATGTACTGATTCATTGACTATCTAATTTCTGATGTTTTCTGTATTTCTGATTCCTGCATAGGTTTTAGTATTGAAGTTCATATAAGAAATGTGGAATTTGCAGTTTCTTTAAACTTACTAGACTAGCTCATTAATATTCATATTTTTCTTACTTTACTTTTAACTAGACCTAGAATGACTTCCTTGTGATGTTGAGTTCAGACAGATTTTCTGAGATTCTTTTGGATTATAAGTCCATAGGATAAAGTTGACAAATTGGCTTAGACACCTCGAAATATGTTTAACCCTTTTTTCATTCTTGTTCAGAGAGCATCTTATCTTGTTTTCTGATGAATTCTCTAATGAAGTGTATTTTCTTGTTATTGCCCGAGTTGGAATTCCAGATGGAGTGCCTTGGTGGCTATAGGGATTCATTGGAGAAAAGCTTAGGTTTCCTTTGGAATAAGGGCCATAGAAAATTTCTCAGAAATTGAAGGAGACTGTCTAATGTGCAGAGACCCTTAGCAAAATGTTGTCGACCTTGGACTGTGTGAAAATCTTTAAAAGATATTTGATGAAGTCAAATGATGCTAAAAAAAGAGATCTTTTCTACCTGGCTGGATGATTAATTTTTTTGTATTTCTGGGTTCTGTATAAAAGTATCAAGTCAATTAGTGTTGGAGGATTCCAGAAATTAGACTGAATATGGAGTTCTAACTAAACTCTCTGAGAAGTTAGAACTCCATATCCACTCTAATAAGGGCCATAGAAAATTTCTCAGGAAATTGAAGGAGACTGTCTAGCTTCACTCTTAGCTTTCTCTACCTCTTTTCTTTCTCCAGAGAGACCCTTCCAACTTTGAAAGGCTTGGACGATGTTGGGCTTCTTATCTTTCCTTTTGTGGCCTAAATTATATCCTTGCATCTGATGGCAGTAGTTTCTACATCATCAGGAACAACGGACATACTAAGTCATGGGAAATCATTGAGTGCCCAAGAATGGGAGAAAATTACTTCCAAGAGTCAGGAACTTTGACTTTCATGGCCACATGAAAATAGTTCATTTTTAGCCCAATCTCTTACAACTACATGAAGAGTTGGGGAAAGCGAAGGCTGGCTTTCTAGTAAACACAAGATACCTATGGATGGCATATATGTGTGATGTTTTGTACTAAATATTCTTATCATACTAAATGATTCTCAGTTTGAGAGGGAGACACACTGGTGGGGCTTAAACTAATAGAATTAGAAACTTCATTCCTAGATTCTTCAAGTATCCCTAGAATTGGAGAAGAAATAAAACTCTAGGGACTCAATTCATCAGTTGGAGTTCCTTAGAGCTCAATTAAGCTACATGGTTGCAATATTATCAATCCCCATTTAAATTTTGTAATATTATTATTGAAAGACTGTGAGAGATAATGGATAGAAAATTAGCCTTAGAGTTAAGAAAGCCTGGGTTCAAATTCCATCCCTGATATAGAGGTCTTGTAATCTAAGTCACTCAATCTCTCTGTGCTCTAGGCATTCTTCTCTATAGGTTGCAGTCAATTTTCCCTTGCCATTGGAGAATTTCTCCATCCGGAGTGCTCTACACTGATGCAGTCCCAGGTTTGGAGCCCTTCAAATGCTATTCTTTCTGCAGCTATTCTCTTAGTTTGGATTTCTGATCTTGGAGTCACCAGGAGTATTCAGGTAAGAGAACCTACAATGTACAATCTTAGAGCAAAGCCTTGAAGTGCTAGGAAATTAAAGGATGTGCCCAGGTTCAGCTGGCTGGTCTGAGGCACAAGGTCTTAAACTTAGGCGATATCTCTCCCTCTGTATGGTGTGCTGTGTGAGATACATCACTGGTAGTCACGATAAGCTCACTTATAACAGTTGGGATATTACTGGGAATGATCATAATAGCAATGACTAATACCTTTCTGGATTGGCCGAGGTAGGCACATAAACTCTCCTCCTGTTTTGGGACTGTGAGCATGGGCTTTCTAGGCTTACCTAAGACAGGTTCAGTGGGTGGTACCCAAGGCCTCTCCAAAGTGTGCAGTCAACTAGTTAGAGGTGAAATCAGCACACGTGAAATTATTTCAGGGCAATTACAAGGCAACAATTAAAAGTGCAATATAATAAGAGAGGAAACAGTTCTTTGAGAGCTGGGGGATGCAGAACAAAGGACTGAGCTGATCTGGGTGGAGGTAATTAGCAGAGCTGGATGAGGACTGGTTACCATCACAATAACCCTCCAGAGCAGAGCTGTAGAAGGCAATTTTTAGGGCACTTAAGAATTAGGGGACCCCTCATTCTCTTGGCAGAATAATGAGACTCTATGCACATGAGAAATCATTAATCAAATGCAGAGTATAATCTAAATTCTAAAATGATGCATCATTCAATGATAATGTCAGGTTTTTTGAGCCCTGGAACTTTTTCTTTCTAGGAGATCTTATTATTCCCCCTAGGATTAGATTGAATAATGCTAATTATATCTTCCTCCCTCTGTTCCTCTCTCCTTCCATCTTCCTATTTCTTTCTCTCTCTCTCTTCTTTCTTTCTTTCTCTCCCTCGTTGCTTTCCATCTCTCCTTCCTTCTATGATCCCTTCCCTCCCTCCTTCCCTTCTTTCCTTCTCCTTTCTTCCTCCTTTTTTCTCTTTTCCTCCTTCCCTCCCTTCCTTCTTTTCTTCCTTCCTTCCTTGCTTTCCTTCCTTTTTTCTTTCCTAAATTTCTTTCTGTATCTTTTAGGATCTCTTTCCACATTCTTCTTATCCTTCTGTGCTAGTGCAGCTAGGCTTGGGATACCAACAACCTTAGTAAGACACTCTGGGCTAGACTAAAATGGAGTTAGGAAGGGGAGGAGGAAGAATGTCCCTCAATCTGAGAAAACTCTTCTGGACCTTCAGCAAAAAATGATACCACATAGGAAATTAAAGTGGCCCAATGGTGTCAGACCCTTAATGGACCATTTAATCACCTGTACTCCTTGAGAACAACATCAGCTCCCCTGTTCAAATGTGGAAGGTGGAGGGAGCTATAAATAAGACAATGGAGGATGAAACAACTGTGAACACATTAATTCCTTTGATTTTTATTTGACAGAATTTCTAGGAAGATTTCCCAGGCAGTAATTTGCAACATTTTTTTTGGTCCTGAAGTCCAATTCTGTATAGACCCCAGAAGAACAGTAACAGGGTCTGGAAGAGAATAAATGCTTCTCTATGTGTCATGAAAAGCTTGAGTGGCCCCCAGAGAGGAGAAGTACCCGAGCCTGCTTTTGCCCACCCCCCACCAGTGTCTTCTGCTTTAAGAAGTGTTGGACCAATTACCCCCTTATGGGGCCACAGGCACGAGTCCATTAAAAGTCCAAGGGGGTCTTTGTGTGTGACAGCAGCTTCCATGAGTCACTTCCTGTTACTCTCTCAGGAAAATTCCTGTTATTTTTCATTGAAAGATTGGACATTTTTATTAGCGACTTTGGAGAGATTAAGAGAATAGCAAGCAGCTTTTCTTTTGTATTTACAAAGCTGTTAATTGACTTCGTTATAAAATTAAATTCCATTATGTGCTCAACTGGAGCCCGAGCACTTTTTTATTTCGTCCAAGGGAATGACTCTTTCTTAAGGTTATTTCGCAGCAACTTGACTCCAGTGGCAAGAACACAAGCTGGATGCTTTTGATTTCCAGCTTCAGATAGACTACATTTATTTAGAGAATTGTTATTTTTGCATAATGGTCCTACTTTACAGTTATAATGTGATTCATCTCCTTTATCCTATCTTCTGAGATCTGACTCCCTTCTTAAAAGCCTTCCGTGGCTCCCTAGTGAGTCTAGGTTCATATACAAAACCCACTACTATCTAGTTCCCATCTCTCTTCTTGCCAGTTGTGTCTCATAGTCCTCCCCTCTGTGCACTCTTTTTCCATCAGAGTGACCTCTTAGCCATCCCGTTTTCAGATTCCTCTTCACTTTTATATCTCCCATACCTGTAGTGCACTCCTTTCTTACCTCTTCCTTTATGAATCTCCCAAGAACAGTCCAGGGACCACTCCCTGCAGGGGGCTTTTATGATTTCCCCAGCCATTAGTACACTGTGCTTCTTGAAATTATTTGCTATTTTCCATTTCTAAAATGCTGTGAGTTCAGGGATCATTTGTTTTTGTCTGTATAGAATTCACTTAATAAATGTTGCTTGACTTGAATTGAATTCTTATCCCTGATTCCACTAAGACTAGATGCTTTTCTTACCTGCCTAGATGAAGGTGATATAACATCAGCTCACTGGGGCAGAGGATATGCCATAGTCCTGGAGTCAGGATATGGCCTCAGATACTGGATGACTCTGAACAAGTCATTTAAGCTTCTGCCTCAGTTTCTTCACATGTAAAATGGGGATAATAGCCCATATTTTCCAGGATTGTTATGAAGGCTAAATGAGATAATAATTGTGAAATGTTTAGCATAGTGCCTGACACATGAGAAACACTGTTTAAATATCAGCTATTCTTGATGATAATAATACAGATGATGATGATGATGGTGATGATGGAAGAGGAAAGGTCAAGCAACTTACTTAAAGCCAAGAGACACTTGGTTGCCCAAACCTGGTGTTTACCTGTTCTTTTCCTCAGCCATTCTTTAAGGTCCAGACACCAAAGGCGCACTAGCTTTGCTTCAGGAATCTGGGCTCTCTATCATCTCCCCCAAGAAGTCTTTCCCAAGCCCTCTTTTTTCTACAACTCAGCCTCCTTCTAGCAACTGATCCTGTCTATGGTTTGTTTTTAAAGCCTTGTTTGTTGATTGTTTCCAGTATTAGATGATGAGATCCTTCTTTTATGTTTCTGGCACTTAGCACTGTACTTGGAATATAGCAAGTGCATAATAAATGTTTATGGACGGATTCTTTTTCCAGCTCATCCTTTGTAGCATAATATTAATTTTCCTAAAATTCTGTTACAAACTATGAGTTCTAGAGAAGTTATTTCACTGTAAAGTGAGGGATTTGACTAACTGATCTCTAAGGTTCCTTCCTCCTGAGTGGAACCTGATCTCTGACCAAATATGTCCTTTTTTGTAGCCTCCTTTTTTTCTTGAAGTCTCTAATTTGCTTTGGTTCCAGGACATTCCCCTCCTCCCTTCCAATTTTCTCCTTCGTTGGCTCAGTTGCTAGTTCTTCTTCCATCTGCTACCCTCTAACTCCGTCCCACACTGTTTCTAGCCTCCTACTCTTTTCACTCTGCATTCTCCCTCTTGGTGAATTAAATCCATCTCTAGAGTAACAAGCTACAATCAATAAGCACTTATTAAATGCCTACTGTGTGTAGATCTAGTGCTAAGTGCTGAAATACAAATTCCCAAGCAAGCCAGTCCTGGCTCTCACAGAGGTTCCACTCTACAGCCAGGTCTCTAGCTCTGTCCTGAGCCAAATTTTGGGATCTTACTCCCTCACTTCTTTACCTGAAAGGAAAGATGGGAAAGAAATACACAATAGGAAGAAGAAGTGACATATAAAACCTAGGATTTCAGGCCACCCTATATCTGAAGCAAGTCCATTGCCTTAAGGTCACTTAGGTCCTCTCACATTTGCAGCAGAGCAGAGGTAAATCCCACCTTATGACAAATGTGGCCGGAAGTTCCCCATTCATCTCCCTCCCCATGGGTGCCACGCCCCTTTCTCCACTGTGATTATTCTTCATGGCTTTGCCTATGGCTTCCCAAAGATGTAATCACAGAGAACTCAACCAAGCTCTCCTATTACCGAGACTTAGGAAGGATGGTGAAGACTATTAGCATGAATAATTAAAGCTAAGTTACACTTATCAAAATAAATGAATCATAGACTTTGAAATGGAAGCTGGAATAAGTGCCAGGAGCTCAGCTGTTGCCTCTCAACATTTGCCACTAACGGTTTTCCTTCCACCCCTTTGGGTAGGGAGAC
This sequence comes from Sminthopsis crassicaudata, assembly GCF_048593235.1. Classification (NCBI taxonomy): domain Eukaryota; kingdom Metazoa; phylum Chordata; class Mammalia; order Dasyuromorphia; family Dasyuridae; genus Sminthopsis; species Sminthopsis crassicaudata. Next base: position 744,080,920 of record NC_133617.1, on the reverse strand, counting down.
TGAGGTCCAGAGAGGTGCCACCTCTCTGGCAAGGTGAGGGAATGTTTGACGGCTCATCTCATGGGTTCCTCGAAAATTCTGGAATACCATGATTTAGTGATTAAGAGATTCCCCGTCATCTACTTCCTCAAAACTTTTTACTGGGCTCCCTTTGCCTAAAAAAGATCAATTCTAGATTGTTCTATTTGACATTCAAAGCTCTCCTTATTCACTACCATTATTTACCCTCTTAAACTAGTCCTCAGTTTTAACCCAATATGACTACTTTTGAGCATCATTTTTTGTTTTTTTCCCCTCTTCCTATCCTAGTCCCTCCTTCTCTCCTGCTTTCACTTCCCCTCCTTCTCTTCCCCTCTCTCTACCTCTGCCTCTCTCTCATAACCTCTATACATTTGTATGTAGCCCTTTCTCTCTACTGAATACCAATCAGACATCTACTGCCTGCTGTACTCTTGCCTATCCTACAGGCACCTTAGACCCCAGAAGTCCAAAGTCCTCCAATTGCCAACCTGCTGAGTTTAGTCTCCCCCCGATGCCTTTTCTGCTTCTTGGTTCTGGGCACAGTAATCATGACATTTCAATCATGCTAAGAGTGCACTCCAAATCCCTGTGTTTTCCCAAACCAAATCTCCCTTTCCTTAATGCCAGGCCCTTAAATGTTACTTTCCTTCATTAGAATGTAAGATCTTGAGAGCATGATCTTTTGCCTTAATGCTAATTCTTTCTCTCTAAGATTCTCTCTCAATTTATCTTGTCTATATCTGCTTTGTACATTGTTTTTTGCCTGATTTCTCTCCCTTTAGACTAAGAACTCCTTGAAAGCAAAGATATTACTTTTTTTTTGTTTGGGTTGTCTTTTTTTCATTGGATTCTCAGTGCTTAGCAGAGTTTGGTATACTGCAGGTACTGAATAAATGCTTCTTGACTTGTCTTTGTAGTCCTTGTACTTACTAAAGCCTGATGCTTAATAAGTGCTTTTCATCCATGCATCCATCCACCCACCCATCCATCCATTTAGAGGAAGAACTTTTTCTCCCCTTACTTTCCCCAAACTTGACACTCCTCCAAACATCCTCATTTCTAGGGTAGGTCTACAGTTCTCCCTCACACTCAGGTGTGAAACATCAGAATCATTCTCACCCCTTCTCTCTCTTTCATCCCTCATACCCATATAGTTGACAATTCTTGTTAATTCTACTTTCACGACATTTCTTATCTATATCCTCTTCTCAGTCACAAAGCCACCAGCCAGATTCAGAGCCTCATTGCTCTTGCTTGGACACTGAAATGACCTCCTTATTGATCTCCCCTCTGAGCCTGTCTCCTACATCTTGAATTCTTGCCCTTGCTTCGGCCTTGTAGTATCCATTGCAACCATCGATTGCCCCAAATCAGTCCATTCTTGACCGTCACCATTCTGGTGATCTCTTTCCCAGATGCCTTGACCCCTAAGATCACCTTTCATCCACTCTGCCTCAGTATTATAGTGCTGAGTTATTTGCTAATGTTGTCTCTCCAAGGAGATCATACATTTCTTGAGGGCAGAGACCATATCTGCCTTTTTTTGTGTGTCTTTAGCTTTAACACAATGCCTGGAAAATAGCTAGAACTTAATAAGTGCTTATTGACTGACTTTGTGTTTATTTAATAAAATAATAGCTAACATTTACAGAGTACTTTTAAGATTTACAAAGCACTTTACGGATATTATCTTATTTGATCTTCACAGCAACTCTGGGAAACAGATATTATTATCATCCCCACTTTACAGATGAAGTAGTTGAGGCAAAGAGAGGTTAAGTGACATGCAAGTTCACATAATTAATACTGAAGCAGGATTGGAAGTCAGTTTCAAGTCCACTTCTCTAACCACTGCACTACTAGCCTGCTTGTTTATCTGTATACCCCTCTTATACAGTAGAACCCAAACTGCTTAAAGACAGGGATTTTTAAGTTTTGTCATTATAACTTCCCTGGCAAATACACAGCGGCATTGAATATACACAATAAGTACATAATAAATGCTTATTGAATCAGATTTCTCTTTCAAGTGAAGAAACAAAGAAATATATCTTATGGACTGTAAAATGTGGGTTGGTGCTTAAAAACACAGCATTGGAGAGACAGTTAAAAACACACACACAAAGTGAAATATTGGCGGTTGACCAAAAAAAACCCAAAACCCATACTCTGCAACCTCTTCCCATTATTTTCCCCTTCCTCCTTTCCAGGACATTTTAAAAGAACAGTGCTTGGCTTCTTGTATAATCTCATGTCACACAGCAGTCCAACTTTTAGTACCGTATACATTAAAGATAATTGCATCAATATTAAATAACATTCCCAGACCACTAATCGGGTTCTGATGGAGAAGACCGACTTACTCACTACTTTAGTCAACAAAGCATTAAGAAAGTTGAGAGTTAGTCTCATTGGGAGTCAGTAATTTCCCCTCATTCCATTAAAACAGACTTGAGTTTTTTTCTTAAGTTGAAAGTCTGCATTTCCTAGTTCCAACAGGAAGCAGATCGCTTAAGATTGCAACTCTCCTTTGGCTGTTTGGGATCAGTTTGGTCACTTAAGAAAGAAGGGTAATAGAATAGTTGCTAATCATAGAGAGGATGGGAAAAGTGAGCGGAGGAGTGGGGAGGGACCAGAAAAGTTTCTGGCCACTACTTCCCATTGGAACAGGAGCTGCAAGTCCTACCTTGCCTCATATCTACTGATCTTGGCTAGCTGTGGGTGAGCAGCCAGTCTTTACTAATATCCAAAGAGGGGGGCCAGTAAAGGTTGTATTTTCCACAAAGCATAGTGGCAAATTCCCATGAATCAAGGCTCAGAGGTAGACTTCCTCTGGAGGCCATTGCTGTTTCCTGCTCCCACCAACAAAAGTATTACATTATTCCATGGACCATAAGTGAAAGTTCAGCTAAAGCTGCATCTAATCCCAGGGCAGAGTGGGACTTCATTTAGGCAACATGCCCTCATTACTCTAAACTCTGAAACTGATTCTTGCTATCTCAAGCTAGGAGAAAGTTAGATTGATGTAGGTAGAATAGGAAAAGATAGAAAGGATTGAGAGAAGGGAATTAAAAAAAACATTAAGAGAGGAATAAAGAGAAGAGAACAGAAAGAGGAGGGGATGGGAGAAGAGAAAACAGAGAAGGTCATAGAGAAAAGAGAGGAGAAAAGAGAAAGGGAGAGGAGAGAAGGAGAAAGGAGAGATTAGTACAAAAGAGAGTGGTAGAACAAAAAAATTTGGGGAGCTGTGACAATTATCTTCAATTGATTAACTGAAAGACTGTTGCTTGCAAGAGAGATTGGGTTTATTCTGTTCATCCACATAGTACAAGCTGAAGGGGAGTGGATGTCAGTTAGTCAGGGCAGGGCATCGTGCACTGGATCTGGAGTTAGGGACATTTGAGTTCAAATCCAGCCTCAGATACTTATTTGCTGTGTGTTTTCATGCAAGCCACTTCACTTCTATTTGTCTTGGTTTCTTTATCTGTAAAATGTGGATAATCATCACATCTGCTCCTAGGGTTTAGTGTGAGAATAAAATGAGAAAATATTTTAAAGTGCTTGGCACATACAGGCATTATATAGAATATGTATGTATATATGTATAGATACATGCATACATATATTAACTATTATAATAATTTTTGAAAAGTCTCATAACATATATGGGAGTAGCTAATTTGTCCTTGACAAATTGAGTCTTTCCCCCTTACTCCAGTTCAGTTGAGGAAAACACAGAAGGGGAAGGGAAGAGTTAGCCATTAATGTCATAAAGTACAAAGACATAGTCCTATTACTACTTAAAGTGTGAAGAGATTCTCTTAGGTGGAATTAGTTGACAACCTCAAAGGTCTTTATAAAAATAATCCCAAAAGACAAAAGCCCAAATCAAACAGAGCACATGCTGCATGGATTAAGGGTTCTTAACCTTTTTTTTTTTTTTTTTTTTTTTTTTTTTTGTATGATGGATCCTTTTGATCCATCTGCCTTTTGGCAGTCTTGGGAAACACATTTGGGAAGCCCTGGGACTCTTTTTCAAAATGATGTTTAAATAAAATAATAAGATTACTAAGGAAACAAATGATATTGAATTATTTTGGTAAAACTATTTTTAAAAAGAAGTTCATGGATTCTTTGAAACCTATGTAGAGATCCCAGCATTAGACACGCTGTTCTAAGGAGATACATAGGCAGATAGTGGTAGGAACTAGGTCTAAGGAGTGGAACCCCTGGTGGCAGAGAAGAGAGCAAAGGGAGAAAAGTATCGATAAGAGTAGTCTGGAGTTGAGCTCTGGAGAGAAGTCCATGCAGGGAACCCAGCTAGCAATCCACCCAGACAAGCCTGCAAATAGTGGAGAGCAGTGTAATTTGAAAGGAGGAGGGACAATTCAGAACCATAGGTAAGAGTTACCTTCGTTACATGAGGTTCCCACTCCCAACTGGCTCCCACTCTTCCCCCTGATGTTATGTATATGTGGGTTTTGTGGGGACTATTTTGTAGCTCCCATACTTACTATGCCGTCTTAGTAAACACGATTGCCTTGAACATGGATCCACCTAGTATCCTTAATCCTAGGTGCATTGCCTGCCCTTGAGTATCCAAACTGTGAGCTCCAAGAAGACAGATGAGTAGAAAAGAGATAAGTACAGTAGAGAAAAAAAGGAGAGAAAATTTAAGAGAGAAGAGTTGCTTTAAGTATCTAAAGAGCTATCCTGTACAAAAATGGATTAGGTTTAAAGTTTATCTTCTTCCACTAAAATGTTAGTCACCCTTCAGGCAGGTAAAATCTAGGATCCCAGGAATATCCATTTTGTAGGACTACAATCTTATGTGACTGTCCCATATGGGACAGAAAGTGTCGCAGTCTGTCTGCTTTGCTGTGGCCATAGGGGATGGAGACTCCTCAGAAACAAGACAAATATCCCCTAGGGAGCACATTCACTCAGCAGACTGAATAATTCAGACAAGGCTGCTGTCCTGGGTGCTGATGGTTTCTTGCATTGAGCCAAATCTTTTTCTATCCACCGCTGGCATCCTCTTTCTTGGAGATCAGCATCTTCATCAGAGCAGCAGCTACAGATCTGATCAAATGACTTACTACCATGAGCAGAGCTGTTTCTTCCAATGGTGGTTATTTTCATTCAGTTGGGAACTAACAAGGCTAGATTGGGCACTTACCTGGTTTTCTGGGTGATTTTGACCCCTGGCTAAACTGGCTTCCCACCATGCTTTCCCACCAATCCTAGCTGCCATCCTTGTCAGCCTGCCCTCATCTGCCTTATTTCCTTGACTCATTTTTAGGCCTTGAAGGTCAGTTTGGACCAGCACCATTTGTTGGTGATGGCCTTTGAGGTTCACTTGCCAGGGTGCTTGTTCTCTATGATGATATGGGCATCTTGGAAGACTTTTCTCATATTCTTGTTTTATTTTACTCTGATGGTCAAAGGTACTAACTTCCAGGAAATAATTACCCTGTTGTTGTCATTCGATGACTGGGGAAAATCTGGCCTTCAGCAGCAACATAGCATTGACTTGCCCAATGATATTCAGAGTTATTGTGGGTGGGAGGAGGATTGAAAGTCTGGTGTACCTCCAAGAACCTTAACTCATTTGAACTCCTCGCTCAGCCATTGCCATGATCAGTCTTGCTCTGTTCCCACTGTACAACACCAAGGATTTATATAGCACTTTAAGTTTTACATTGTACATAATCTAATTTGAGTCTTACAATAACCCAGTTAAGTAAGTGCTATATTATTTACATTTTACAGATGAGGAAACTGAGGTTGAGAGAAGTTATATGACTTGCCTAGGATCACACCACTAACTACCTCAAAATAAAATAATAAAAGGGGAGTAACAACAGCAGTTATCATAAAGGGCTTTGGTGAGCATCAAATGAGATAATAAACCTAGCAAGCACTCTACTTTTTAAAATGCTCTAAAACTATCAACTCTCATTGTTTAATAACTCTTCTTTAAGCAATTCTTTCCTCATCTTCTCCTTACTTCTAAACTTTACATGCTCCCTACTTCCTTCTTTATCAAATCTAGATTCCTTTTTGTGATTTCTAAGTCCTCTTTGGCCATATTCTTCTCATCTCCTCTGACCACAAACATATTCATTTCCAATGATATAAGTCTCTCCAAGACTCTCTGTATTCCTCCTGTTGGTCATTTCTTACAGCACAATAATATTCCATAACATTCATATAACATAATTTACCCAACCATTCTCCAATTGATGGGCATCCACTCATCTTCCAGTTTCTAGCCACTATGAAAAGGGCTGCCACAAACATTTTGGCACATACGGGTCCCTTTCCCTTCTTTAGTATTTCCTTGGGATATAAGCCCAGGAGTAGCACTGCTCGGTCATAAGGGTATGCACATGTTGATAACTTTTTGGGCATAATTCCAGATTGCTCTCCAGAATGGTTGGATTCTTTCACAACTCCACCAACAATGCATCAGTGTCCCAGTTTTCCCACAGCCCCTCCAATATTCATCGTTATTTGTTCCTGTCATCTTAGCCAATCTGACAGGTGTGTAATGATATCTCAGAGTTGTCTTAATTTGCATTTCTCTGATCAATAGTGATTTGGAACACTCTTTCATATGAGTGGAAATAGTTTTAATTTCATCATCTGAAAATTGTCTGTTCATATACTTTGACCATTTATCAATTGGAGAATGGCTTGATTTCTTATAAATTAAAGTCAATTCTCTGTATATTTTGGAGATGAGGCCTTTATCAGAACCTTTAACTGTAAAAATGTTTTCCCAATTTGTTACTTCCCTTCTAATCTTGTTTGCATTAGTTTTGTTTGTGCAGAAACTTTTTAATTTGGTATAATCAAAATTTTCTATTTTGTGATCAATAATGATCTCTAGGTCTCCTTTGGACACAAACTCCTTTTGGAAGGATCCTCTTAACTGGCTGAATCAACATCCTGTTTCAGCTGAGGGCTGCTTCACTTCTCAATATCTCATTTCTGAGGAACACAACTCAGCTCACAATTTGGAAACCAAGATCACAGTTTTTGGTCTGGAAAGGTCCTTTAAGTCTTTAGATAATAGAGCTAGGGCTCTCAAGGGACCTCAGAGATCATCTAAGGGCAAGCCTCTTCTTTTACAGATGGGAAAACTGAATCCCAGGAAAGTTATATGACTTGTTCAAGATGACACCAGTGCTAAATGGTAGAGCCCAGAGTCAAACCCACTGCCTCTCACTCCAGGTCTAGCTTTCTTCCCACTGAACTACCAAACATCTCCTGAGCAAAAGAACTCTTTAGCCAACTTCTGATACAGTTGGCCAAATCCTCCAGTTTACATAATATAACAGCTGAAATGAGGAGTAAAAGAGACAGATGTCTAAAGATCACATAACAATTCCCACAGTGCCTAGGTAGGTAGATAGATAGGTGGGAGACAGACAGACAGACAGATAGATAGATAGATAGATAGATAGATAGATAGATAGATAGATAGATAAAGTAGGTAGATAGATAGATAGATAGGTAGATAGGTAGGTAGGTAAGTAGGTAGATAGATAGATAGATAGATAGATAGATAGATAGATAGATAGATAGATAGATAGATAGATATTGTATTGAAATATTCCTTTGGATAGTAATTCATGAGAGATTAAAATATCCATTAACATCCTTTCAGTATTTCTTTGTCCATTTAGAGGAAGATGTTTCTGAGCTCCCAATCCTCAAGGGCTTTACTTGCCCTTTCAGTAAATGTTCTGCTTCCTTGAGCTCATTTGTGACTTTTCTCTCTGCAAACAGATTCTTAGGCATCCACAATGCTGAATAATTTTTCTTTCCCACCCAAAAACTTTTTCAGACAATTTATTATGTAGCCAATCAATGAGTTAACCAAAAAGCATTTATCAGTCGCCTACTATGTGCTAGGCTGGCACTCAAAGACAAAAATGATAGAGTTTGGGCTCTCAGGAAATGAACATTTTATTGGGGCAAAAACCAAGGGTGCGAGAGGGGAATAAATTTTCATCAGACTCTTTTTATGTGCCTGGCACTGTTCTAGGTGCTTTATAAATATTATCTCATGTGATAAAATAGAATGTGCACGTACAAATATATAAAATTATATGCAAAGTAATATAAGGTAATATCAGGGGGAAAACTCTAGTAGCTGGGGAAATGGGGGAAAAATTTCATGTAGAAAGCCTCACTTTAGTTAAGCCTTAACAGAAACAAAGGTTTCTAAGTAGGGAAAGAAAGGAGGGGAGTTCATTCCAGAAATGGGGGGTAGTCCTATACAAAAAACACAACAAATTAGTATACTTCTCCCTTTACAAGCTATGGAACCATTTGCAGGAATGGCTGGATTCAGGGAGTTCAAAGCTAAACTATATAATAGAAAAGAAAGGTGTATTACAAATGAGGGTCATTTAAAATCCAGCTTCTTAAACTGTGGATTGTCACTCATATGGGGTCTCATAACTAAATGTGAGGGTTGTGAAATTGATTTATTATCAGTAAGTGTTGGATTTATGGACCTATTTTTATATGCCTATATGCCCAGGGTCATGTAAAACTTTCTTGGGAAAAAATGAGTCATAAATGGAAAACATTTCAGAAATGTTATTAAGAGATACGAATCAATTAGGTTAATACTATGCAACATGCCCTCTGAGGTTACTTCCTCAACTTCTATGCCCACTGGGAGGCCAAGTCCCCAGGGAGACACTGTTATTTATTCTCAAGATTCTAGGGGTAACTATCAGGGGATACAATTTCTAATATCCTTACTCACAAGTCCTTACGAATATGCTTCCCCAAAACAATCAGCCAGATTTAACTAGCTTTTTTTTCTTTAGCAAAAGTTATTTATGAGATAGAAGACCAAAAGCAATAGTTAACACAAAAATCCATTTCCTTCAAAAGCCTAGAGTACAGGTTTCCATATAGGATTTATGAGGAGAGTTTATAAGTTTAAAGTACAAAAATGAGGCAAACATGTAGAAAAAACATGTGGCAATGGTCTAGATAGTAAGTAAAGTGTTAAGAGTTTATTATATGTTAAGCATTGTAATGAGTTCTGGGGATCAAAAGAAAGCCAAAAACAATAGCAACTGTAACAACAACCTAGTTTCTGTTTCCAAGGAGTGAATATTCTTTTTTATATTATTATTATAAATTATTTTATTTTTAAGTCATGGAACAAAATAAGTGTTCCATATCACAGTACAATTAAAAATGATTATACAAAACTGCATATATAGCAAAGTTATGTAAATTTATTTATTTCCTTTTTTATCTTCCCTCCCTCCCTTGTCCTAGAGATGACTACCATTAGACACAAATAGGGATGAATATGTAAAATTATTCTATATAGACTTCTATTTATCTATTCCTACTCTGGATGCAGATAGCACCTTTTTCCATATGTCCATTATTTTCAATTCATTTATAATAGTCAAAATGCTCAAAATCATTCTTAAAACAATATTGCTGTTACTGTATACAATGTTTTCTTAGTTCTGCTCACTTTGTTCATTATTTCGTATCAGTCTTTCCAGGCCTTTCTAAGACCACTGGGCTTATCATTTTTATAGCCCATATCCATCACAAACACACACCACAACTTGTTCAGCAAGTTTGTTGACTGAGGTGTGTGTTCTAATGGAGAAGGCAGATATAAATATTTAAGTCCATGCAAGATGTATAGATAAAAACAACAATGCATAATCTCATTTGTGTGTGTATAAATTTATACATAAATGCATCATATATGTATATATACATATATATGTATGTATAAATATGTAGAGAAAGAAGCGGGAGGAAAATGGACAGAGGAAAGGGACTAAAGAGACTAAGAAAGAGAGAGCTTGAAGGTACTCTAAAAAGGGAATTTATTAGCAGCTTGGGGGATTTCCCAGCAGAAGGTGGGATTTGAAAGAGATCCAGGAAGAGTGAGTTCTGATGAAGGGATCTTGCTGTTAAGGTCATTCAATGAATTCCATTATTTCACGCTGTGATAAGATGGTTGCACAGTTCTTAGGCTTTGGGCAGTGGTTTTCCTTAGAGGAGCCTCAAATTTGTACTGAGAAGAGGCTGAGTCATTTCCTGGGAGTCCTGTCATGGGACACTGTAAATATTTTCAGCAGGGGACTTCCTACTTGGTTCATCTCATGCTTCTAATACTATTGCTTGCCCTCCATCAGAGCTGCCCTTATGTTCTAGTGATGTCTCCACTGAGTCAGGAGCTTCTGCTGTCTGCGGTGCTGAATCTGCTCTCTGCTGCTGCTCCATCAGTGCTGAGCTGCTCTCTTCTCTTGCTCTTAGAAACTTTTGCATTTTTGCTCCAGGGGGAGGGATCTAGCAGCTCTTATCCTTCATAAAGTCATGCTCTTGTTGGCTCTTTTGTGATTTCATGCTCTGGTGGTGAACTAGAGAGGCCTTAGGGATGGAAAACATGTTTTTTATTCCTTTTCTCCCACTGCCCCACAAGTCTTTCTGTGAAAACCATTATTTGTTAGAGAAAATGTCCTTCAAGGCCTTTCTACATTCATGATACCAGACAGAGGGACTGGGGAGAGAAGACAGAAAATTACTGATGACTGAGACTGTTTTCTCCTAGCAATCAAATTGCTGAGCTTCTTACATCTATAATTAAGGAAGGAAGGAAACAAGCATTTATCAGGTGCTTACCTTGTAACAGACACTGTCTTAAGAATTTTATAAATGTCATCTCCTTGGATCTTTATAACAACCCTAGGAGATCAGCACAACCATTATTCTCAGTTTACATTTGAGTTATCTGAGGCAGACAGAGGAAGTGATTTGCCCCAAATCACAGAGCTTTTAAGTATCTGAATCGCAATTTGAATTAGAGTCTTCTTGATTCTGGTTGCAGCACTCAATTTACTGTCAACTAGCTATCTCTATACCTATGTTCTGTATTTATAATAAAAATATATGATACATGACGAAACCAATACATAATAGAGGCCATTGCCAAGCATTATGCAATAGGAAAAAGTCATTGCCCATGCTGGGGGGGCATCATGTAAGGCTTCTGAGAAGAGGCTGGATCTCTACAAGACTTTGAAGAGTTCAGTACCTGTAGGGTACCATATTCTTGACACAGGGAAGAACTCAGGATAAGACATCAAGGCCGAAAATTACAGTACATGGATAATAGGCAGAAACTGGTCCAGTTTGGTGAGAAGAAAGATTAAATGGGAGGGAGTAGAATAAAATAAAGTAGGAAAGGTGAAGCAATGCCAGGGAGTTGGAGCTTGAATGCTACCTTGGCAGACACATAAGGAGGACTTTGAGAGGAGCATCAGCAGCACCTGATCGAGGCATGAGGAAGCTAAGCCAAGTAAAGGATGGACTGGAGGGAAGTGAGAGTAAAGACAAGAAGACCTCATAAGGATCTTCTATCAGGGGGATTTTTTAATAGTCCATGAAGTCAGTACTGGGGACTGGTACTATAATGGTGGCAGTAAAAATAGAAAAGGACAATTGCAAAACATATCACAGAGATGACATCACCAAAACTTGAAAACTAGTTAGTTTTGAGAGGCAGGAGAGAGAGAAGAGCCAAAAAGAACCCCAAGTTTTTATCCATGAGATATTAAGTGATTGTGGTGCTGGAAATAGAAAAGGTGAAATTGAAAAGTGTTACCGATTATAGAAAGGGTCTCAGAGATCACTCCTTCCAAACCTCAAATTTCTCATTTTGTAAGTGAGGAAACTGAGACCCAAGGAGGTTCTTAATTTGCTCAGTTATACAAATTTAGGCAGTTCAATATTGAACATGCTCAGTAGGAGAATCCCTGAGGTGGTTGAAGATTTGGAAGTGGAACTGACCAAAAAGGCAAGGCAGTTCCCAGCCACCACCTACAGAATAGTCATTATCCTCTTCCCTCCCTCAGATGCTAGATACCTAATCTGTTCTTCTGGTGTTAAACAGGATTCAGACTCTTGCAGATCAAGCATGGTGCTCTTGGTAGAGTAAGTGGAAGGGTTGAAGCTAGTAATCTGGAACTTGGCAAGAACCATTCAAAGTCAGCCTTAATCAAGATGTCCAGGGGAAAGGGTTGTCATCCTCTTGGGAATTAATTCTAAACAAACTCATCAACCCCTCAATAAAAGAGTCTTTTAGAAAAGTGCTTCATCTTTTGAGCACACAGAGCTTTCAGAAAACCTTTGCTACTCGCAGTAGAGTAACACAAACAGTGCCCTTGACATCAGGAAGCTCCGTTAGTCTCTACAAATGTAGCTGTGGTGTTGTATATTTATTTGCACTTACTATTCCTTGCTCACAATCTGGTTCTCACTAAAGCCTCCTTTATTTCACCTTTGAAGGCTCAGGCAACCTGCTGATAGCATTTACAATGAAGGATTCCTCCCCTCCCTCAGAAAAAAGCTTTGAGAAATTTATGAGTTCACTATTCTCTTTTTTTTCCTTAGAAAACAAGTCAAAGCCTGGACACTGTGCCATTAAATTTTCTTTCTGTCTCATTTTCACTTCAGAATCAGCTGAAATACTTTCTAGAATATTCAGGGCAGACAGCAGAGTCAGCCTTGGCTCTGCCTTCCAGTTAAAATCAAATACAAAACAGTTAAGCCAAAAGGAAATGCCTCTCTGTGCTTCCTATGAACTTGTTCAAAGTTAGTTGCGACAATTTCAGAATGTCTTAAAGGGAGCCCTGGGCCCTCATTCTCAGCCAATAATTGATTCATTGATTGATTATGTCCATTCTCTGTATTCCCTTTCAAACCAGATTGGACAGAAATTTTATAACAATTATTTCCAAATTCTATGAACTTAAAATATTTAGTGATGTTCAGACCTATATTTTTCTTGGGTGGGGGATTATATAGATTATAGTAGTTTAATCAAAGTTACATAGCCATGGGCAGCTAGGTGACACAATGGATAAAGCACCAGCTTTGAAGTAGTTCAAATCTGGTCTCAGACACTTAACACTTCCTAGCTGTATGACTCTGGGCAAGTCATTTAACCCCAATTGCCTCAGCAAAAAAAAAAAAAAAAGCTGCATATCCAATGAAAAGTCAATGAATATGCAAAAGGATATCTCTTCTTTCCTTATTTTAAAAAAGCCTTTACAAAGGAAAATTACTCAAAAATATATCAAGAACAGAAACATAAACATCCCCTCTAATGTCTAAGAAGTGTGTCCTCTTCTGTACATCTTGATCTTTGGGGAGAGTGGGCTCCATCTTAATGCACTTTCCAAATAGCACTGGTACTATCAAATGCAAGTCGAGATGAAGCAGTGCCACTCAGTGGGCAAACCCAACATTGGATCTTCTCCTGATTCGCTCATGGCTTCCTTTCCTCATCTTTTGTTACTCGCAAGGTCTTGATTCCTCCTTTACTTGAAATGAAAGAATAAATACATTGGCAAAGATTGAAGGTCTATCTTCAGCCTAGATGGTATCTGAAGTACCTTCTAGCTCCACAGTTTTGGGTTTCTCATTGATATGAGGCAGAATTTGACATGATATAAGGAAAACTTCCTGACAGAGTTATCCCCAAGTATAAGAGGTTGCCTCAAGAGCTGATTGATGCCTTCAGATCTCCAGTGAACCTAAGATTTCACTGTGTAGTATTTTTTTAATGGCACAGACTGCAACCCATCCATGCCTACCCATCCTTTCCAACTATTGTCCTTATCTTCCCACAGAACCACGGGGTAGGAGAGAGGGAGACCAAATATGCTAAGGTCCTTCTTCATATTATTATTTTGGCCATAAAATGAATTTTGATTGACATCTTTATTCAAAGGATGGATGACTCCCTCATCAGTGATGATGTAAAAAAGATTCTTATTCAAGTACAAATGGACTGGATGGCCTTTAAAGTCACTTCATACTGTTATCTCCTCAAAGCTCACTCTGAGTTATTTCCCCAAATTCCCAGGGTCATCTTGCAGGTAGCCCACTCACATAAATGGAAGTAACCAAGGAAATGTTGATTGGATTGCTGGGAATTTTGTGGGATGAAGTCAGTGGTATAATTTGATTTATTTGGCTCTTCTAAGTGGTGGTCAGAAATGACTAGCCCATTACCAAAGACCATGTTCCAAGTAGATAGAACTGGAGTCAGGAAGATCTGAATTCAAATAGACCCTCAGACCCTTACTGTCTCTGAGCAAATCTGTCTGTTTCCATTTGCTCAACTAAAATGAGGTTACCAATAGCATCTCTGTCTCAAGATGGTTGTGAAGACAAATGATACAATATTTTTAAAGTCATCACAGTTCCCGGCATATAGTACTTAATAAATGCTTGTTTCATTTCTTACAATATGCCCTAGATAGTTTCTTTTGAAATTTCTATTTGAAACCAGAGTTGGGGTAGAAGAACTGTGGAGAGAGGCTGAATTTGGGAATTGAGCTATGTGAGTCCTGAGTCCTGGAATTACCTTAAATCACTGCATCACAGTTGATCATCACACAGTCTTGTTATTATGTACAATGTTCTCTTAGTTTTGCTCACTTCACTTAGCATCAGTTGATGTAAGTCTTTTCAGGATTTTCTAAAATCAGCCTGTTAATCATTTCTTATAGAACAATAATAGTCCATTATATTCATATAACATAACTTATTCAGCCATTCCCTAACTGATGAGCACCCACTCAATTTCCAGTTCCTTTCTACCACAAAAAGGGCTGCTACAACCATTTTCACACATGTGGATTCTTTTCTCTCTTTTATTATCTCTTGGGGACATAAACCCCATAGTAGCAATGTTGGATCAAAGGGTATGCACAGTGTTATAGTTCTTTGGATATAGTTCCAAAGTGGTATCCAAGTTTTCCTACATATCTTCTGACATTCTTTATTATCCTTTCCTGTCATCTTATCCAATATGATAGGTATGAAGGTGGTACCTCAGAGTTGTTTTAATTTGTTCTTCTCTAATAAATAGTAATTTAGAGCATTTTTTTAATGTGACTATGGATGGGCTTAATTTCTTCATATGAAAATTGTTCATATTCTTTGACCATTTGCCAATTGGGGAATGATTTCTATTCAGATATATTTGACTCAGTTCTTTATATATTTTAGAAATGAAGCCTTGATTAAAAACACTGGCTGTAATATTTGTTTCCTAGCTTTCTGTTCCCTTTTAATCTTGGTTGCATTGGTTTTGTTTGTGCAAAATCTTTTTAAGTTAATATAATCAAAATGAACAATTTTGTGCTTTGTAATGTTATCTTTGTCTTGTTTGGTCATAAATTCCTCCCTTCTCTAAAGAAAACCTGACAGGTAACTATCCCTTGCTCTCCTGATTTGCTTATATTATCACTCTTCATCTCTAAATAACGAATTTATCTTGATTTTACCTGGTATAGAATGTAAGATACTGGTCTATGCCTAGTTTTTATAATAACATTTTCCAATTTCCCCAGAAATTTTTGCAAAATAGTTAGCTTTTATCCCAGAAGCTGAGTCTTCAGGTTTATAAAACAGTAAATTATAATAGTCACTAACTATTCTTTCTTATTTATCTACCCTATTCCACAGACGTTTCTTAGTCAGTAGCAAATGGTTTTGATGACTGCTATTTTATAATACAATTTTGAATATGGTATAGCTAGGTCACCTTTCTTTGATTTTTTTTCATTAATTCTCCTGATATTCTTGACCTTTTATTCTTCCAGATAAAGTTTGTTATTTTTTCCTTACTCTATAAAACAATTTTTCTGTATTTTGGGGGGGCTTGGTTATGGCACTGAATAAGTAGAATTATCATTTTAAAAATAATATTAGCTCAGCCTACCATGGCCCATTGTTTATATCTGACTTTATTTGTGTGAAGTGTTTTGTAATTGTGTTCCTATAGTTCCTGGGTTTATCTTGTCAGGTAGACTTCCAAATATGTTATATTGTCTACAGTCATTTTAAATGAAATTGCTCTTTCTATCTCTTCTACTGGACTTTGCTGATAACATAGAAATGGTAATGATTTGCATGAGTTTATTTTATAAATTGCACTTTTGCTAAAGTTGTTTTTTCAAGTTGATTCTCTAAATATACTATCATATCATCTACAAAAGTGACAATTTTGTTTCCTCATCATCTACTCTAATTCCACCAATTTCTTTTTTCTCTTATTTCTAGAGGTAACATTTCTAATACTATATTGAATACTAGTGGTGATAACAGGCATCATTGTTTCATTTCTGATTTTATTGGAAGAACTTCTAGCTTGTCCTCATTATATATAATGCTTGCTCGTGGTTTTAGATGGATACCACCACTTATCTTTTTAAGGAAAACTACATTTATTCCTAAGCTTTCTAGTGTTTTTAATTGGAATGAGTGCTGTGTTTTGTCAAATGCTTTTTCTGAATCTATTGGGAATTCTGCTAATTTAGTTATTGATGTGGTCAATTATGTTGATAGTTTTCCTAATATTGAATGAGTCCTGCCTTCCTGGTATAAATACCACTTGATATAGTGTATTATCCTGGTAATAAATTGCTGTAATATCTTTACTAATATTTTACTTTAAATGTTTGCATCAATATTCATCAGGTAAATTAGTTTATAATTTTCTTTCTCTATTTTGGCTCTTCCATGTTCAGGTATGAGACCCATATTTGTGTCATAAAAGGAATTTTGTAGGACTCCTTCTTCCCTTATTTTTCCAAATAAATTATATAATATTGGAACTAATTGTTCTTTAAATGTTTGGTAGAATTCATTGTTAATCCATCTGGCCCTGAAGATTTTTTTTCTTTGGTAGTTCATGGATGTTTTGTTCAATTTCTTTTTCAAACATGGGGTGATTTAAATATTTTATTTCCTCCTCAATTAATTGGAGAATTTTATATTTTTGTAAATATTCATCCATTTCAGTTAGAGTGTCAGATTTATTGGAATTAATCTAATTATTTCTTTAATTCCTTCTTCATTGGTGGCAATTTCATCTTTTTCAGTTTTAATGTGGGTAATTTGGCTTTCTTTTCCCTTTTTCTAATCAAATTAATCAATTGCTTATCTGTTAGTAGGTTTTTTTAAAAAAAGTTTTATTTAGTTAGTTCAATAGTTTTTTTTTAAACTTTCACTTTTATTAACCTCTCCTTTGATTTTTACAATTTCTAATTTGAAACTTAATTGGGGGTTTTTAATTTGTTCTTTTTCTAGTTTTTTTTTTTTAACTTACATGTCCAATTCATTGATCTCTACTTTCTCTATTTTATTCATGAAAACACTTAGAGATATAAAATTTCCCCTATGAATTGCTTTAATTGCCTTCTGTGAGTTTTGATATGTTGTCTCATTATAGTTAGTCTCTTGAATGAAATTATTGTTTCTATGATTTTTTTGTTTGACCCACTTATTTTTAGGATTCAATTAATTTGTGATCTATTTTTCCATGATCCTTTATTACATGTAATTTTTTGCATCAGGATCTAAAAACGATATATTTAATATTTCTGCCTTTCTTCATTTGATTGTGAAATTTTGTACCCTAATATATGGTCACTTTTTTATATAGGTGCTATGTATCATTGAGAAAAAGGTATTTTCCTTATTATCCCCCTTCAATTTTCCCCAGAAAATCATCTATCATATCTAACCTTCTTAAAATCCTATTTACCTCTTTAACTTTTTTCTTCTTTATTTTGTGGTTAGATTTATCTATATATGAAAGTGGGATGTTGAGATCTCTTACTAGTATAGTTTTGCTGCCTAGTTCTTCTTGTAACTCATTTAGCTTCTCTAAGAGTTTGTATGTTATACCATTTGGTGCTTTATATTGATATTACTTCATTATCTATGGCACCCTTTAGCAAAATGTAGTTTCTTTCCTTATCTTTTAGTTAGATCTATTTTTGCTTTTGCTTTATCTGAGATCAGGATTGCTACTCCTCTTTATACTTCACCTGAAGCATAATATATTCTGCTTCATCCTTTTACCTTCATTCTATGTGTATATCTCTCATTCAAATGTGTTTCTTGTAAACAACATATTGCAGGATTATAGCTTTCCATCTACTCTATCTGCTTCCATTTTATGGGAAGGTTCATCCCATTCACATCCATAGTTATGATTATTGTGTATTTTCTTTCATCCTACTTTTTCCTCATTTACACTTTTCTCTCTCTTTTCACCCTTTCATGCCTCACCAATGCTTTGCTTCTGACTCCCAACTCCATCAATCTGCCCTCTTTTCTATGAACCTGCCCCTTACTTACACCTTTCCATTTCTACTTCTGTCCTCCCTTCTATTAGCCTTCCCTCTTCCTTGTTTGTTTCCCTTTTCTCTCCTACTTCTCTATAGGGTAAAATAAATTTCTATACCCAAATAATTGTGTTATTCCCTTTTTGATCCAAATCTGATGACATTAAGCTTTAAACAATGTTCATTCCCACCTTTTTACCTCTTCTTTAGTAGGTCTTTTGTGTCTCTTCATGCGATGTAATTTACCCCATTTTACCTCCCTCTTTCCTTTTTCCAATCCCTAATATCTTTTATTTTTTTATATCAACAGATCAAAATCAACTTGTATCCACACTCTCTGGCTATGTATACCCCCATCTAACTGCCCTAAAACAGTTTTGAAGAGTTACAAGTATCATCTTCCTATGTAAAAATGTAATAGTCTAACCTTTAAATATTTTTTCTTTCTTGCTTATCTTTTTTTATTTTCTTAAATCTTGCATTTGAAGATTGAACTTTCTGTTTAGCTCTGGTCTTTTTGTCAGAAATGATTGAAAATTCCCTAATCTTTGAATGTCCATATTTTTTCCTTGAAAGATTTTACTGGGTAGTTGATTCTTGGTTGCAATCTAAGTTCTTTTGCCTTCTGGCAACCTTTCTAATCTTTAATGTTGAAGCTTCTAAATTCTGGGTAATTCTTTCTCTGTCTCCTTGATATTTGAATTTGACTACTTGCAGTATTTTCTCCTTGATCTGATAATTCTGGAATTTAGCCAAAATATTCTTTTGAGTTTTTACTTTAGGATCTCTTTCAGGAGGTCACCAGTGGATTCTTTCAATGACTATTTTATCATCCATTTCTAGGATATCAGGGCAATTTTCCTTGATGATTTCTTAAAAGATGTTGTCCAGGCTTTCTCATGGTTCAATAATTCTTAAATTATCTCTTATTGATCTATTTTGTGCATTGACTGTTTTTCTAAAGGGTATTTTACATTTTCTTTTATTTTTTCATTTAAAAAATTGTAGTTGATTGATTCTTGATGTATGATTGAGTCATTAGCTCCCATTTGTCCAATTCTAATTTTTAATGAATTATTTTCTTCAATTACATGTTTACCTCCTTTTCCATCTGACTAATTCTATTTCCTCGAAGTTGTTTTCTTCAGTGCATCTTGCCCCCATTTTGCCAAATCTACTTTTTAAGGAGTTATGTTCTTCATTCAATTTTTGTGCTTCCTTTTCCAAACTATTGATTTTTTTCATAATTCTACTGCATAGTTCTCATTTCATTTCCCAATCTTTTTCTACCTCTCTTACTTGATTTTTAAAACCTTTTTTGAGTTCTACCAAGAGTACCTTTTGAGTTTGAGACCAATTCATATACCCCTTTAAGGCTTTTCATGTAGGCATTTTACCTTTGCTGTCCTCTTCTGAGTTTGTGTTCTTAGCTTCCCTGTCACCATAGTAACTGTCTATGCTCAAGTGCTCATTGCTTTTTTGCTCATTTTTATAAGTTAAGCTCTGTTTCTAAGGCACAGGAGTTGTTGCCTCAATTTTCTTTTGCAGGACAATAGGGACCTCATTGCTGGCTTCTTGCTCTGGGGCCACTGTACTGGATTGGTCTTACCTATTGTGCCAGGGTTCGGGGGCTTTCAATTTGCCTTTTGAGCTAGAGCTGGAGCCAGAGACCTCACCACTGGCCTACTGAGCCACTGGCCCACTGAGCTTGGACAGAGAAGCATCTGATAATGATATGTGCTGTAGCTAAGAGCTTCCCACCAGATTGCTCACACCATAAATGTGCTAGACTGTACTCTCCTTTTACCCAAGTGAGATAGACCTTTCCTGAAGTTATCTTCACCTGGAAAATTGTTTCATGCCATCCTTTTTGTAAGTTTTGTCTCAAGAATCTGTTTAGAGACTTGATTTAACATGGTTTCTGGGGGAAACTGGAGAGAGCTTTGGCAACTTCTTGGCTTTTCTCTACCATCTTGTCTTTGCCCTCTAGCTGTATATTCAAAATAAATGTGTATAATCCAAAACTGATTACCAAGGGACATGACAGGTACTGGAAAGTCAAATTGAAGAGTAAATATTAGTCCCTAGAATTAACAAGAGGAATCTGCAAATTTGGATTATGTTGGAAAAGTATGCTTGTAGCCTGAGACAGTCCTCTCCCCAATCCAGATAATGTAAAAGCTGGGAGACTGGAATTAAGAGTAGTGATATTTAGAAGTCTTGGCTATTATGTGAGCAGTCTTTTGATTCACCTACCAGAAAAAAAGTTATGAAGTTCACTAACAGTAGAAGCAAGACTCTATTAATCTTGGTCTCCCTTAAAAATAGAAATGCAACTTTCTTAGAGAAGAAACAGCCAGCAGAAGACAGGTAGCAGAAAAATAGTCATGGGAAAGCATAGATTTTGAATGATGATGACCATAGAAGTAAAGCAAAATTGTGGCAGCAAAGGAGTCCCAGGACCATGCCAAGAAATGCTAGGAAGTGCTGCCAACAATGGCAGGTGGCATAAATAGGTGTGAGACCTCATCCTGGAAAGATCACCCAATAAGACCATTCTCAGAAGAAGAGATCTTACTTTGCACGTTAAGGAAAACAAACTTTGTAAATATTGTTGTAACACTGATTTTATATTCATCACTTGGGCAAAGGAGCAGGGGCAAGCTGCCACCTGGCCACCATGTGATTGTGAATTCATAACACCTTTTTTGTCTCTTTTGTGGTTAGTCTTTCCCAATATTAGGTAAATGAGCGTCTGAAGATGGAATTGACTAGGTTATGTGACAAGTTCAGACAAGTATTCACAGATGCCCTAAACAATTGGCAGTGGGGACAGAGACCACCAGAGTCAAAGCTAAAGTAGCACAAGTCAGGAAAGTACCTGAGTGACCTGACCCCACAGTGGACCCATCAACTAAGATGTTTCTAGCAGAGGAATGACTTGTCCATTCCTTGAAGAGAATTTTGGATGGACTCCAGGACTGAGTCATGAGTATCCTTGGATCCATATGCTCTCTACCTGTGTACCTCACTATCTTGGTACATTAAGTCTGAGCCCACTTTGCTCCAGAAAATTGAGCTTTTGTTCAAGAAGAATATACCTCTCTGTCTAATTGAGAGGGAGTGGGAAGAAGGGAAATTATTTTGCAAATATTGTTTCAGATATGCCTTCTCAGTCAATTCCTTTTTATAAAAGATAATTGATATCAAGTGGTTGAAAGATATTAGGGAATCACACTGGATGGGAATGCACGAAGTCACAACTTCTCATAGTTAACTCGAGAATCAGCTGCCCAATGGGGACTTAATCTGCCAGTGGGAATGGGAATAGGGAGGGTAAACACAGAGGGATGCAGCTTTGACTCTGTCCAATTATATATTCATCAACCCAGCTACTGAGATGGTCAAGAATTAAACTGTTTTCACTTGATCTTCCCACTTCAGGGATAATGTTTTTGTTGTAATCCGAAATTTGTGCCCATTTTCAAATATACATCCAAGCCTTACATTTCCCATATGGCAGTTTGAAGCCTTTGAATGACTTTTGACTTGAATGACATGGCTGCTGTGGTAGTTGGCCAATTAGGTCCATTTCTAAGACATTTACAGGAGGTTCTGCCATTGTCAGATCACATGAAGCCTTGGAGAACCTATTTCCAGAAATCAGTGATGACCCAAAGTGGAAGGACCTAGCTTTTGTTTTCATAATATGTATAACTATTGCTTCCTGTCCTGGGAATGACAGAGAAAAGACCTTTGGGTTTACACTGACCAGAACTAAGAGTGTATACAGAAACTGCCAATGGAGAAACTCACTCTCTTTCCTTCCTGCTGTCCAGGAGGTGTAAGAATGACTCTCTGAGCTCTGGAGGGCCAGCTTGGGGTATGATTTCCCAGGCATTGAGTCAGGCTATGAGAATGTGGCCCTCCACGCAATCCGATACCTGGATTTTGAAGGGCCTGGGCTGAGGCTCTGTCCTGGTTATATCTTCTTTCCTTTAAAAGGCACAGTGCTTTGTGAAATCTGGAAGTGATGTCAATAGAGCTCCAAGAATCCAGACCACTGGTGACTGAATCTGGGAACCAGGAGGTTGTGACTTGCAAGCAAGGGAGCTGCTTGGTTTAAAAAGCCACGTTGTATTTGGAAGTAAAGATAATGGAACCAAAGGCTTTATATCAACTGCTCTAAGTCTGAGTCCTCCTCAATGGAACCAAAGCATAGATTAGTTAGTACCTCTGGTTCAAGCCAATATGTCTGTGCTTCTTCCTGCAAATCAGATTCGCTCTGAGTGATGTTAATAGAGGTTAAGTGGCTATCAGAGGTATTGGAGAGATATTGATAGTGGCAAGTGATATTTAAGGAACATGCCAGTAGGTAGCTTGAGTCAATGACATAAACTGTCAGGGAAAGATAACTAGCATCCCTTAGGGGACCAGGCCTGTTCATAACATGTGGGTTGGGACACTAAGCCTTGAATATCCTTCCTAGGACTGGAATTAATCTACTTTTCACTCTTAAAGTTTTCTCTTGATTCCACCCTCTCCAAATGCAATGACTCAATGACAGTTTGATAGTCACATGACTTCCACAGGCACTTAGAGGAAAGTCTCCTCCATAAGCTCCCATGAGCATCCTGGAAGCAGGACTGGAAACAAGGGAGAACCACTAGTCATCAGCTCTCCATTCCTATTGTCTCATCAACTGGTCCAGCATGAATCAAACAACCTCCTCTGTTATCAGGATGCACCATGCTTTGGGGCTAAAACTATTCACCGATATTTGAAGAAAGAAGTCTGGGCTTGGGCTAAGTGCCAGAGTTTGCCGACTTGCTTCCTCAGGTTACGGGATTTCCCTAGAGATCATTTAAAATCACATTTGTTACTTGTTCCTACACACACACACACACACACACAAACACACACACATACAACTTTCTCTCTCCAGCTCGCACAGGCGCACGCATATACTCTCTCTCCCTCCCTTCCTCCTTCCCTGCTTCCAGATAATGCATTTTCTACAGTGGGAGGCGGCCAGGATGGAACCCAGGGCTGGAGATTAAAATGGTACCCGATAAAGCAAAATTGTCTACTATTCTCTGAAAGGCCATCGAGATCCTCGTGGATGTCATGAGATGCACCTTGACCAGCAAGAGGAGGGAGAAAATGTAAGTGTCTGCCCTAATTTTTACTTTAAGTTAGCAATTCGCCTGGGGAATTGGGCTTGCATCGCTGCTGGACAATATAATCTTTCAGATGGATGGAAGGCAAATGTTAGAAGTTTCTCTCCCTCATCATCTAAAAATTATTCTACTTTCCCCTTATTTGTTTGATTTGATCAATTTTCTCAAATGGTGGTGAATTGGGGGATTTTTATGGGGAAAAGTGAAGGCTGCCCAATGAAGGGCCTCTCCTTTAGTATCCTCATTGGTCAATATTTCAAGGGGAGCGGGAAAATCCAGATTTGGCTCCTTCTGAAGCCATAGGGTCCCCCTGACTATCTCATGGGGTGGGCCCCCAAGCTAGCCCATCCATCCTCTAGTAAAATGAGCAATACTTCTATCTACTTGCTAGTCTGCTGCCAGTAAAACAAATCATGTCAAGGGTGGCGTCCCCTAGGGGAGAAGAAAAAATTCAATCAGCAGGTCCGAATTGAACAGTTTTGTTGGGAGTGTGATAAATATTGGATTGATATCTCTAGAAATATTGATGAAATGGGAAAAAATGAGGACATTCAATGGTGAGGGTCTGCAGACAGGCAGACATTGGGAATCACACTTCAGCTCACTAAGAACAGTGGGTTTCTGGGACGCCTTACAACATGCTGAATGGGCAGTATAGAGTGCTGAACTTGGGTGGTGGGCGCCTTGTTACCTAAGTAGCCATTTTTCCAAACCAGTGGAGTGTGTTTAGATTCTTTTCTAATAGACACTAAGAGACTTTGTGATGTAGACCTGGGTTCGAGACATACTTGGGACAGCCACTGCCTTTGTGAACGTCAGTGTCAGCCTCCCCATGCTATAGGCAGCCCCCCAAAATTAAAAGATGAATATGAATTGCTGATGTTCACCAAAAGAGGGAGTTTCCTCACTGGTGATTTTTCTATACTGCTAAAATTGTGATTTAAAAAGAGAGATTTAGAGGGAGAAAGGGGAATAACAAAGAAAAAAAAATGAAATTAGTCAAAAGACCTGAGTTCAAACTTTAGATCTACCACTTTACTAGCTAGTCGTGTGATTATGAGCAAGCGATTACTTTCTCTGAGCATTTCCTTTAACATCTGTAAAATGCACAACCCAGCAGACAGTATTACATTAGGAAGAGATATAGAAATAAGCTATTAAGGGCCCTGTCAGTGAGATGCGTGCTTATGAGTATTGTTATGAGTAGGATAAAAACGAGTCAGATAGGAAAGAAGCCTGCCATATCTCCCCAGAAGCCTCCAAAGTCAGGAAGCTGATGGTCTCTACTGTCTCTCTTTTCCAGGATTTTGGTATATTTTTGTGTTAATTAAAATTAATAAAATTAATTAATTAATTAATTAATTTTTTAAAAAATTAAAGGGATTCTTTGGGGCTTGAAGAGATTTCCCAACCCTTGAAGCTCTCACAAAAAAAGCAAGAGCAGCTGAATTGTCAACTGAAGTGTACAGTGATAGGAATCTGGGATACAAGTCCCCAGGGATGGGTCTTGGGCACTAAAGGAGGAAAAGGTAAAGGTTCAGTCAGGAGAGAAAAGCACTATACCCCAAGGATTGAATGAGTGCTTAATAGAAATGTCAGAAAAGTTTTGTAAATTCCCAGGATGTGGGAATTGGAAATGCCCCCAGAGATGAGCTAGGACAGCCTAGATATGAACAAGAATCCTCTCTAGTAATAATGATGGCAGCAGCCAGAGTTCTGTCACTATGAACTGTCTTCAAGACCCACCTCAGGCACCTACACGCTGTATGACTCCTGGCAAATCCCTGGATTGCTCAGGGCTCCCCACAACTCTCTAGTACTCATTAACATCTAGTACTCCTTAACATTAAGCTCCCTTACTTAGCTCTCCCCATCAGTGGATAATTCAAGATAATAACAATACAGTTAACATTCATTTAGCAACTGGAGATTTGCAAAGTACAAACAATATTTTTTTTTATCCTCCTATCATCCTCAACAATCCAGGCTTTCCTTGAATATCCTCAGGAATGGGGAACTCAAAGCCATCTCTTTGACTCCACTTTGGGACAGTTCTAATTGTAGGGAAGTCTTTTATAGATTAGATCTAAAGCTGCCTCTCCAAAACTTCCACCCGCTGCTCCTGGCTCTGCCCTTTTTGGGACAAAGGAGAGTCTAGCTAATTGCTCCTCATCTAACTGCACTTGGAATATATAAAGACAACTCTAGGGCTCACTTAATAGAGAAATAAGATGGCTTTCTTAGCTTTTTCCCCCAAATTTGATGTCTCCTCAAGAGATCCTACAAGAACTGAGCATAGAAATATCCCTTAAGGGACCTTCTGTTATAGTTATTTATTTATTTATTTTTTGCTGAGGTAATTGAGGTAAGTGACTTGCCCAGGGTCACACAGCCAGGAAGTGCTGAGTATCTGAGGCCAGATTTGTTCTCAGGTCCTCCTGACTTCAGGGCTGGTGCTCTCTCCACTGCACCACCTAGCTGTCCCCTGTTCTATTTTCTAGAATCTGTTATGCTCACCCTGGGGAAGTGACAACATTGATGAAGCAGTAGAAGAAGGAATAGATGGAATCTGAAGGTTGATATTGGGCTCTTGGCCAAGATTCTCTAAGGAAGGATGGCAGATGATGGAATGTCCCTTCATTACAGAGCACAATGATGGAAATGAGACAGAAGGAGCCTTGGCCATAGTAGCCTGTGGAGACTCTCTGAAAGAACAATGGAAAAGAGTCAAATAATCTGAATTCAAATCTTGCCTCCTGTGCTTAGCTAGTGAGCTCTTCTGAACCTCTGTGTCTTCATCTGTAAAAAGAGGGAGGTGCTCACGAATGACCCTTCTAGATTTTTGGCCCAGGAGGGGGATAGTAAACAGAGTGCTGGACCCGAAGGCAGAAAGCTATAAGTTCAAATCCAGCCTCAGATACTTACTAACTATAGGATCCTATTTAATTTCTATCTGCCTCAATTTCCTTATCTGTAAAATGCAGATCATAGTAACACCTACCTCCCAGGGCTGCTGGGAGAATGAAATAACATTTATAAAGTATATTTGTATTTGTAAAGTACTGAGTCTGTCTTGCTGACTCCAGGCCAAGGACTCTATCCACAGGGCCACTTAGCTGTCCTTGTAAATCTCACAACATTGCCTAAGTGTTGTTATTATTAATTTGTTATTATCATTTTACTATTACTGGAAGGGACAGGGCAGGAAGGCATCTTTCTTTTACCTTCAGACATATAAATTAATCCTTCCAGGAGCCTGGAAACTGCTGGGATTGGGTTGGGAACAGTATCTTGAGGACAGTTGGCTACATGTTTGCATCCCAACATACTTTTCCATTCTAAATGTTCCCTCCGAAGTGATTGTGAGAAGAAGATCATTTTCAAAGGCAAAGTTAAAGTCATTATAAAGTTTTGGCTTCATGACTGGGCAGAAGTCAGCTACAATTATAACCTTGAAGTCAATGAGCAGGTCTGGCTGGGAACTCTAGGCCCCCTCTCACTCCACCTCTGTTGAATTGAACAAACATGGTACTTATTGATTACTCTAATAGATATTTATAAAATAATATTAGAACTAAAATGAAAACCATTCCTGCCCTCAAGGAGTTTACATTCTCCTACAGGGAAAGATAAGTGTACATGTATATATATATATATATAATTTATTTATAAAATACATAGTAATTTTATGGTGGGGGGGAATAGAAATGCTAACAACTGACAGGATTAGAATGGACCTTAGGTAAGTGGTGAGTTTTGGAGGAAGTTAGGCCTAGGTCTGTCCAAATGGTGCTGAGAAACCCGGCCCCTGGATCCTGTGATCAAATAGAAACCAGGTAGGAGGCTGGGACAGCTCTTCGTCTTTAGGTGTAAAGTATAAGCTTGGTAAGGACTAGGAAGATTGCTTCTCTTGCCCTGTATTTGGGCAATACTTTCAGAAAGTATTTAACCAATGTTTATTGAGGTGGATTGAATCTGGGGGAGAGTCACAGATGGTAGGTATTTTGCTCCCCACTTCCCTCTAAGAAAAAGCCCTGTAGGATGAGCTTCTTCCTTCTTCAAAGACAGAGACAGAGATGACAAGGAAGGGAAGGAAAGACTGGGCAAGGACTTAAGCCAATTTTGATGAACTCACACACCTTGACCCCCAAAAGGCCCCAGTGGCAAATGATGACTGGGACAGTTTAATTTCCAGGGCTCATATAGAAAACAGGCTAGAGCTCTCCTGTATGGGGTCCCAGTTCTTTTTATTAGCCTGTAAACAGGTACTCTTTCCCACTCTTATCCCCCTCATTAGCATCTGAGGAACTCAGATTTTTCCCACCTGGAAAATCATTTGCCATTCCTGCCACAGTTGCCTGAAGAGCTGAGAGACATCTTGGCCCCTCGGTATACAGGGCATTCAGAATGATCTTAGATCAATGTATAGCTGAGAAGAGCTAAGTCTATCATAACTGATCATTACATAATCTTGTTGTTATTGTGTACAATGTCCTCTTGGTTCTGCTCACTTTGATCAGAATGAGTTCATGTAAGTTTTTCCAAGCTTTTCTGCTCATCCTTTCTTATAGAACAATAATATCCCATTATATTCCCACACCATAATTTGTTCAGCCATTCCCCAAATGATAGATATCCACTCAATTTACAATTCTTTGCCTCTACAAAAAAGAGATGCAATAAACATTTTTGTTCATGTGGGTCCTTTCTTTTCTTTTATGATCTCTTTGGGATACAGACCCAGTAGTGACACTACTGGATCATAGGGTACGCACAGTTTTATAGCCCTTTGGACATGATTCCAAATTGCTCTCCAAAATGATTGGATCAGTTCACAACTCCACCAACAATGAAATAGTGTTCCAGTTTTCCCATATCCCATCCAGCATTCATCATTTTATTTTCCTATCATTTTATCCAATCTGATAGGTATGAGTTGGCATTTCAGAGTTGTTTTAATTTGCACTTCTCTAAACAATAATGATTTAGAACATTTTTCATATGACTATAAATGGATTTAATTTCTTCATCTGAAAATCGCCTGTTCATATCCTTTGGCCCTTTGTCAATTGGGAAATGACTTGTATTTTTAACAACTTGACTCAGTTCTCTATATATTTTAGAAGTAAGGCCTTTATCAGAAAGACTGTTGTAAAAATTTTCTTCCCAGCTTTTTGCTTCCCTTCTAATCTAGGCAACATTAGTTTTGTTTGGGAAAAACCTTTTTAACTTATCCATTTTGCATTTCATAATGAAATTTCATAATGCTCTCTAGTTCTTTTTGGCCATAAATTCCTTCCTTCTCCAGAGATCTGATAGCTAAACGATCCCTTGTTCTTCTAATTTGCTTTCACCCTTTATGTCTAAATCATGAACTCATTTCATCTTTATCTTGGTATAAGGTGTGAGCAGATCTTCACTTTAGAAGATAAATAAATTTGACTGATAGTCTGCAGTAGGAAGCCAAAGGAATTAATGGAGGGAGAGTGTGATAGTTAGATCCAAACTGTAGAAAAATTCCTTTTTATCCCCCCTAATTCTGATCTCTCCTTTACTTACATTCTCTTACAAATTCATCATTCTATTTTGCAGCATATTCTTATAAAAATGACTTACCTCACTACAAGATTATAGCCTCCAGGGAGGTAGGGACCATGTCTTTGTACTGGGGAAGGGGACAGATTTCAACCTGACATTTCTTCTCATTGATCATAGTCCTGTTCTTGAGCTTGTCAATCTCTTTCCTGAAATGTGATATTCAAAATCGAGCAAGATCATTCAGCCGTCACCTGATTTAAGCAGTTGGGAAGGGGACACAAATGGAGAGAGGGGTGGAACCATTACCTCACAAATCCTTCTCATTCTGCCTAGGCTTTTTAATGCAGCCCAAGATGATATTAGCTTTAATTGTATAGAGCTTTCTACCCACTAAAATCCCCAGAGTTTTGGTTTTGTTTTCATGTGAACTAACATCTAATATAATAATAGTCAGCATTTACATAACATCTTGAGGTTTGTAAAATGTTCTCTTATGGAAGATAGATGCTATTGTCATTCCTATTTTACACATTAGGAAACTGAGGCAGACAGAGGTAAAGTGACTTGCTGAAGCTCACCCAGCTAAATGTGTCTGGGATTAAATTGAGCTCAAATCTTCCTGACTCCAGATCCAATACTTTAGTCATTGTTCTCCCTTATTGACTCAATTAGACATAAAATGTCTAACCATTTTGTCCTATGCAGTTGATATTTTAAACCTAAATAGAACACCATATGTGTCTTTATTATATTTCAGATTAGTCAGTTCTGTAGTTTCATTCTGTCCTGTTGAGATCTCTATAGATCCAGTTTGTTTTAATCAATATATTAACTACCTGTCTCACTTTCCTGTAACCTGCAGATTAGATAAACTCTTTCTCTGTGACTTCATCCAAGTAATGGATTAAAATGTTGACCAACCTAAGGCCAGGAGCAGAGGAAGAGTAACTCTTCTGTATTTACATTGGTTTACTAACCTCTATGCTTTTAAGTTTGTCTTTGAATGAGTTCTAATCTGCCCAGTATTGAACCCAGATGTCCCCAGATTCTCTCAGAATAATTTACATTAAAATAATGTACATTTTAATAATATATTTGTACATTTTTAGAATAATGTACATTTTTAAAAGTTCTTTACTGTTTACAAAGTGCTATTGGCAAGTCAATTCTTCTCAAGAGCCTGATGTGGATGGAGTCCTGTACTAGAGACCTCCCTTAGGTATTATGAGTAGTTCCAAGTTCTGCTAAAGCCTTTCCTTTAATTCAAATCAATTCAATACAATAAATATCCATAAGTACACCATGTGCCAGGAACTGTGCTAAATGGTGGAGTTACAAGAAGAGGCAAAAGACAGTCCCTGCCCTCAAAGAGTTTACAATCTAGTGGGGAAGACAATGTGCAGACAAATCCACTCTGCTATCTTTCAAGGACAGCTTGAACTGTGGAAAATAACTGGATTAATCAGTCATTCTAGTTACATTCAAAGCAAACCATACAAAGGATAAATTAGAGATAGTTAGACAATAAGAAGCACTGGAATTAAGATAGTAGGGAGGTTTCCTGTAGGTGGTGGGATTTTTTTCTCTGGGTCTTGAAGGAAGTGAGGGAGGCCAGTAGTTGGAACGAGGAAGGAGAACATTTCAGGGATGAGAGAGCAATGCTAGAGAGAATGCCCATGGCCAAGAGATGGAGAGTCTTCCTTATGAAACATCCAGGAGGCCTGAGAAACTGGATCAAAGGCATGTGTCAGGTAGAAAAGTGTAAGAAGGTTGGAAAGGTTATGAAGGGCTTTGAATGCCAAGTAGAGGATTTGCTTAATATCTTAGGTCAGACACATGCACCAAATTATTTAAGCCCAATAGCAACCCTAGAAGGAAGACTTGGCTACTTGGCAAGTAGTAATAGTGACTTTGAAAGCTCAGGTTTTGTGCAAAATCCTAAGAAAAGAGCATTAAAGATGTTCAATTGGTTGATCCCAATCCATAGCAGAAATGGCATGGAATAAAAAGCCAAGAGATGAACTCAACTCCTATGTCTAACACTTCCTAGTTGTGCAGCCTTGGGGCATTCACAGAACCTTGCAGGTTCTTTATCCACAAAATGACCAGATTCAGAGAGTTGAAGTGATTTCAAATGGTAAGTGATGGGACCTGGATGAGAACCCAGTTGTTCTAGATTCCAAGTCCAGCATACCTCTAACTTACCCCACCTACCATGGTCTAATGGTTCTTATTCTCTTTGCTTAGGAAGCCATTCAAAATCAGTAAATATTTTTTAGGAGATCCCACTTTCTTGGTAACAAATGGCACATTGAATTGAAATGGCCTCTATTATTTTCTTATACAGCCCAATTTTTCCTTTCCAACCATGGAGGCCAGAAGTAATATTGTCTCCATTTTATGGAGGGATTTTAGAGAACATTGAGGTCAGTCTCATCTTTTTAGTGATGAAGAAACTAAGATTTAGAAATAGTGACCTGTCCAAGAAATTACTGCCAAAGGGTAGAAAAGCAAGTTGATTCCTGGTCTTCTGATCCTCAATCTAGTTCCATTTTTACTCCATTAGGTTGTTACCTATGTAGCCCTCAGGAAGTTTATACTTAGTAGGGTAGAGATGGAGTAAGGAAAAGGAATAGCATCAATGGAATGCTGGGAAATATTCAACTCCCCCCAAAAATGTACACAGGACATGCTTTAATCTCTGTTATTACAATTTTCTCCATCATTTTCTTAAGTCTAGACAATCTAGAAACAATAAGTCAGGTCCTGATTTATACTGTTAGACACTTTCATAACTATAAATGCTCATACTGAAAATTTAACAATAGGCTCTTCTAAATTATTTTGGGGTGGTTCCAGTATACCCCTAGAGAATATATACACTAATTTGTAGTACTTGATGAGTACATAAAAGAGATAGAAAGAAAATGCTACATGAGGTCTGAGAGGTAAGGAAACAGGGGAAATAAGGAAAGCTTCCTGGAAGAGGAAACATTTGTATTAACTTTAAAGAATGCCAAAAATTCATCAGGCTGGGAGAGAAAGGTATTCTAGACCTATAGCT
Organism: Sminthopsis crassicaudata; assembly: GCF_048593235.1. NCBI lineage: Eukaryota > Metazoa > Chordata > Mammalia > Dasyuromorphia > Dasyuridae > Sminthopsis > Sminthopsis crassicaudata. The sequence goes on along the minus strand of NC_133617.1, from coordinate 744,048,902 downwards.
ATAGGGTGGCTTATGGTCATAGGAGTTATCACTGTTTTACATTCAACAGGGCAAAGCTGGGGTCTTTTTATAAATGTGCCATTCTAGGATAAACAAACCTTTGGAGAAGTTAAGAGTAGGCTAGATTATAGATTTAGAGCTGAAAAGGGATTTTGGAAAACCATGATGTCTTGCCCCCTCATTTTAAATGTGGGGAAACTGAGGCATAGGAAGGTGACATGCTTAAGTGACTTGCCCATAGTCAGACAACAAGTAAAGGCCAGGGACAGGATTTAAACTTAAGCCTTCTTGATTCCAAGCCCAGAGCCCTCTCCATCATTCCATGCTGTCTCTCAATAGGGATAAACACAAGAATTGTCCAGACAACTCTTGGCCATGGTCATTGTAGCTAGTTCTTCCTCTCTGTCTTCCTTCCCCATTCATGGAAAGGGCACGGTGTGACCAGAAAAACAACCGGGACATTTACAGAGATCTGAGGGTTTGAGGGGACATCAGGCTTAAGATGAACCATCCTAGATATCTCAAAGTAGAGCAGAAAGCATCACCTCCCCCCCATGGATGTCAATGGGCAAAGGATGGATGGGTGACCCCTTGTCAGATACGCTACAGAGGGAACTCTTTTCAGACATGAATTAGAGCAGATCAAGAACTCTTAACTAGAATCTCTGGGGAGCTTTTTCGAGATTTGTGAAGAAGGATGGGTAGGAAAATGACACCCTTTCCTCCCCACCCCCACTTCCAACTAAAATTTTTTAAAATGTTGATTGTAAAAGAGAGTCCATACAGAGGCTTCCCCAGACCACCCAAGAGACCAATGAGTCAAAAAAAGATTAAGAACGAGGTCCCATACTCCTGGACAGCCTATACCTCTAGGATTTGGGATCGTTATTACTCAGGATGTTTGTCGAAGTGTCTGACGACCACAGACAGGCTCTTTGCTAGGAGCTGCAGCCAGCACAGTGCCAGAAAAGATGGCAAACACTTTAAAAAGACTTGTCAGATGATTGATAATGGCTGTACTTTAAATATTCAACAAGTCAATCACACAGTCTTCTGGCTAGCCAAGTTTCTCTATGATGGCCAGAGTCCCCCTCCAGGGACCCACTGGCTGCTATCATCGCAAGGGAGGGATTCTTGGATTTTAAGGAGCCCCTCCCTGCTCAAGGTCCCACTGGGGTGTGGATTCATGGTCAGTCCTGAGTCCCAGTGGCCATGGCAGTTGAGGGCAATTTCTCCCATGTAATTCTTAGCTAGAAAGTGTCAAATGTGATCTGGCCAAAGCCCATGCGTCTGTTGTCCAACAATCAGCCTGGTCAAGTGTGAAAAGGGACTCGTTGCTCCATCAGATGCGAGGAGTGAATTTTTCAGCCACAAAGAATCTAAATACTGTTCCATAGGGGTGAGACCCATGACAGGGAGGGAAGACTTTGGATGAAATATAGAAACCGTGGCTCGTTGGACTGAGAAGAGTTGGCTAGAGGTGAACCCAATGAACAGTTTAATCTGCGTAGGGGAGAGTTCCACAATAGCATTAATGCCCCAAAGTAATGAAATGCAAATTACATTTGTCATCTTAGGGCCATCCCTGGTCAAAGAGAGATGCCAGGTCTAGAGCCTTTCACTTCAATGGTCCTTACGGAATCGATCAATTCAATTCAGCTCAGCTATACTAGACTCAATTCATTTAGACAACTATTTATCAAATGCCTACAATTTGTCATACGTTGTGCTGGTAGGTCAGTCAATTGGCAAGCATTTATTAGATACTTACTGTGTACAAACCAGTATGTTAGATGCTAAAGGCCAAAACAGTCTCTGACTTCAAGGAGTTCACATTTTAGTCCCGGGGCATTGGAGAGTTGGGATACTACAAGTATATAGAAAAGCAAAAAGTATATATACAAAATTTTTAAAAATTGCATATGTGTATAGGATGGAATTATGGGGAGCAATGATAGTTATAATAATAGGTACCATTTATATTACATTTTAAGATTTGAAAAGTGATTTACAAATACTTCTTTTGAACCTCACAATAACCCTGGAAGTTAGGTAATCTATTATCAGCTTCAGTTACAGATGAGGAAATTGAGGCATGTAGAGCTTAATCGGCTTGCTCAAAGTCACCCGCAGAATGTCTGAGGCTGGATTTGAATTCAGCCCTTCCTGACCCTGGATTGGGTGTTCTAACCACTGTTCTAACCACTAGAATTAACAAGTGGGGATATCAGGAAAGGGAAAGACCTGATGCAGGAGGTGACATTTGAAGAGAGCTAGGGCTTCTAAAGGTGGCACTAGGTGGCGCTATAATAGATAAAAAGCCTGAAGTCACCCTCAGCAATTTGCCTCAGTTTCTTCATCTATAAAACCAGTTAAAGTAGGAAATGACAAATTACTCTAGTTTTTTTTGCCAAGAAAATCCCAAAAGGGGCCATGAAGAGTTGAACATGACTCAAATGGCTTTGCAACAACAAAAGTCTCCAAGACTTAGAGGTGAGGATGAGTCGAGCCCAGAATTTATGAAGGAGATTAATGAGAAGTAAGCCGGGGAAAGAGGCTGGAACCAGAAGGAGAGAACTTTGAATTCTAAACAAAGGATTTTGCACTTTAGCCTTGAAAAGTCAGGAGCTCCTGAAATGCTTTGGTCATAGGCAGGCTGTTAGAACATTGCCTTGGCAGCCGAGTGGAGGGTGGATTGGAGACAAGGGAGGGACTGGAAGCAGGAAGATCAAGTTTGTGGTGAGCAGGTCTGAATTCGAGTTGCAGTTGGGTAGGTATAACAGAGAAAGGATAGAATGTAAGACATATCATAGAGAAAAAACAAACAGAACTCGGGGAATGATTTGTACTGGAATGACAGCCCCTTGAGGACTGGGTCTGTATTTTTGCCTTTGAACTCCCAGCGTTCAGTGCATCGTTAGCACATAATAAGTATTTAATATTTGACTGATGGGGGAACCATGAGGAGAATGAAGAGTCAAGGTCTGTGTGCTGGAAAGGATGCTGGTGCCCTTGGTAGAATCGGGGTGGTTTGGAGAAGGCTAGTGCTGGGGGAAGAAGGTGGAGAATAAGCTCTGTTTTGGCCATGCTGATCTGGAGATGCTCAAAGGTCCACTACCACTCACTTAACTGAAGTCTTCTTGTCTTCCAGTTCCCAGACATTGTGGTCACTGCCATTCTTTTTTCCCAGTCATTTCATCTATTAGGAATTAAAAACTCTTTCTGAAGAAGAATGAAAAGATGGAAAATCCCTTTGGCTCCCTGGAGACAAACAACTTCCACCCTTTTACTCCCGAATCTTTGGCTGCTATTGAAAGGCGGATCGAGGAGGAGAAACTTCAGAACAAGTTGAAGAAGGAACATGAGGGGGAGGAGGAGAAAGACTCAAAGACGGAAGAAGAGAAGCTCCGACCCCAGCTGGACCTAAAGGCCTGCAACCAGCTGCCCAAGTTCTATGGAGAACTTCCCCCAGAATTGGTGGGGGAGCCCCTGGAGGACCTGGACCCCTTTTACAAAAACCACAAGGTAAGATCCCAAGAGCCAGAGCCTGACTCAGGTGTTACTTTGTGCTCATACTGATACTGTGACTGGGAAGTCCCAAAGGTCTGGCCATGGGCCTTTTGCAAAGACCTTTGACCCTCTTTTGTGACCCAAAGCTTTTGTGATAGTTTTGACATACCCACACACTCTTCAAAAGCCCCACAAGCCAACCTGGGGCTGCCTTTTCCTCATTATTTACATATGAGGAACTCTAGTAGATCATTTTGCAAAACTCCAGGAATGAAACAGAAAGGAGCCAGGTTAGTGCTTTGGCCCCCATAATTGTGAGAATTTGGTCCCAATAATCAAGGAACCAGATTGTAAAAGAGACCCTGAAACTGAAGATAGTCAGGGTTGATGGCCTTCAACATCTTATAACTCGTCCTTGTCACTCCCTCCTTGCTCTTAGTCTTCCACTTTTACGGGGTGCTCAATCTGTGGGCGGAGATGGGCAGAAGGAACACAAGCATGGTTAACTTTCTAAGGAGCATGGTCAAAAGTTTTGTGCTGTAACCTTTGTTTTCATTCACTAAGATAGCCCTGGGCAGAACAGTCAGTAGCAGAGGATGTTCCTGTCCTAAGACAGAGTCTGGTAGGAATCATTCACGGGATTATCTGATGCTAGTGACAAAGCTGAGTGCTTGCTGCCAGGAGAAGAAGAGGAGAGCTAAGCCAGGGTGAGAAGAGCAGGAAAAGATTAGGGGAACTAGACGGTATCAAAGTGGATGGCTTTGAGGAGCATGACCATATTGGTTGTCCTTTGTACCTTCAAGGCTTGATTTTCATAACTGAACCAAAAAAGCGGTGCTAAAGCCAGGCTTGAGCAGGAGGAAGCATTTCTGTGCCAGACATTTTATTTTGTCCTTTTTTAACCTGTGATTTTATTATTATTTAGATCCGATTTTATCAAAGTGGGGGTATTCCCAAATGGAACCAAGGCAGATTGGCACCTGGTCTTAGAAGGTTGCCTGGAGCCTTGAGAAGTGATTATGTGTCAGAGGCAGAATTCTAATGCAAGTCTTTCTTGCACCAAGAGTGGCCTTCAATCTCAGTGACACATTATCCAGGTATATCTTTGCCTCTTACAAACCTTTGATTTCGGTTCTGATGGCCAAGGCTCTCTTCAACAATGAGATGATTCAGGGCAGTTCCAATGAGCTTGTGATGGACCCAAAGAGAGACTATGGGGACTGAATGGGGATTACAACATAGTATTCTCACTCTTTTTGTTGTTGTTCACTTGCATTTTGTTCTTTCTCATCTTTTTTTTCTGGTTTGACTTGATTTTTCTTGTGCAGCATGATAATTGTATAAATTTGTATGCATATACTGGATTTAACATATATTTCTACCACATTTAATATATATTGGACTACTTGCCATCTAGGGGAGGGGAGGGGGAAAGGAAAGGAAATTGGAACACAAGGTTTTGCAAGGGTTAATGTCAAAGAATTATACATGCATGTGTCTTGAAAAATAAAAAGCTTTAATAAACAGAAACCTTTGATTTACAGTGATCGCTGGTCTAAAAAGATAACCTCGGCCCACCACTGGGACCCACAGGATCAGTGTGGGTATATGGTACCTTTTAATCAGCTATCAGAAGGGACTTGATTCTCCTGGGGAGGAGGATCCGGGCATCCTCTACTTTTGCATCAGCATTGGACGGGTGTATAGGTAAATAAGTTCCCTTGTGAGGCAGGTCTGCTTGGTTACTTAGGTTTGATTTTATACTTTTGTTTTAACAGACATTTATAGTGCTAAACAAAGGGCGGACAATCTTCCGGTTCAGTGCGACCTGGGCTTTGGGGTTACTCAGTCCTTTCCATCCCATCAGGAGAGCCGCCATCAAAGTATCGGTCCATTCATATCCTTTATGATGGATTTTTTTCCCTTTTAAGGAAATGGAGTGTATCTGGGTCTTGGTGCCACATGTGTTTCTGTGTCCTCTTGAGACAGAACATTCAGCTCACCTCAAATCCTGCAATGTTTTTAAAAGGGAAGATTTAAAAGGGGAGAGATGCTGATTCAGCTGATCTGTAGGAAAGGGAGTTGCCCAGGAATTCCCCACACTAATGAAATCACAAGTATAATTAAAAAAAAAAAAAAACCAAGATGTTCCATTTAATAAAAATTTAATAACAATTTATAAAGCGCCTACTATGTGTCAGATATTATGCTAAATACTTTTATAAATATTATCTCACTTGATCCTCAAAACCACCATGGGAGATAAGTTCCATTATTATCCTATTTTATAGGGGAGGAAACTTAGGCAGACTGAGGCTAATTGGCTTGCACAGGATCATATAATAAGTGCCTGAGGCTGAATTTAAACTCAGGTCTTCCTTACTTTGGGCCTAGTGTTGTATCCACTGAGTCCCTTCCCCTGTTTTTGAACATTCAAAAAAGGTTTCTGTTTTTAATAACAGACATTCATCTAATTTGCAAGAAAATTATTCAGAAAGGAAGCTCCCAAATGACACAAAAGGGTGAGTTCTTCCCCCATCCATTTCTCTGACTTTCCCAGGAACAGCTTCAGGCCAATGTTCTGATAAAAAATCTACTTTTTGGGGGGCGGATGATTAAATACAAAAAATAAATGGTCACTTGATATTCCAAGAGAATTAATTTATTTTAAACTTAACGGGTCCCAAGTTTCTCCTAGCACTTCCACAGCTTTTTTGCTTGGTATTTGATCTAAGTCATTCTACAGCTCTGAACCTCAGTATCTCCATCTATAAAAGGGGGACAATAATATGACATGATGTGGCTCTTATGGGAGCATATCCTAAAATCTCTTTGCAAACATGAAAGTGCTACGTAGATAGGGCTCACTGTTATTGTTATTATTATTCTATTTTAAATATTAGCAAATACTTCTCCATATCAATCAAATTGCCTTAAGAAACTCCTCCTTTCCTTTTCCCCTGTAAGTAGCTATTGCCTGATAGCAGATTACCTGACATCAGAGTAAGTGAGTGCACCTGCATTCTGAAAACTAGTCCAGTCTCCTTAGAGTATGGACAAGCTGGGGAAGGCTGCCCTGCTAGCCAAGCAAGTGTCCTGTGAGAGGACTTTCAGGGAGCATAGCTAAGCAAAGGCTTCCAGGCCCTCCCTCCTTCTCAATAGAGACTTGTTGAAGCTGTTCATTGAATCATCCACAAGCCTAGGAAGGAAGTCTCTTGTCCCCACTGAAATCAGTCACACATTCTCCTTAACAAATCCTCCTCACCCTGTTCAGTTTCTTCATCATGATGACAATTGTGGTCAACTGTGTATTCATGACCAAGACGGAAACTCCACCGACTATTGAGTAAGTAGTTTCTCCTCATGTGGCAGCCAGCAGTCCCAGATTGTTTTCCTTTTATCTTCCTCAGTCATATTCCACCTCTATTCTCCTATCCAGTCTGCCTGATATGCTTTGGCTTTGCAGATTTCTTGTTAATAATATAAGATTTTGGAAGAAGTCTTCCATCTCACATTCATTAGCTATGTGAATAGTGATGTTCCATAATTCTTGCTTAACCTCTATTTTCTCTTGAGAGTAATGATTATCTTTGGATGATGGGTGGGGGTCTAGATCTGTGAGTTCTTCTGTCTAGGGAATTCCCAGTGACCTTCTATCAATGCAAAGAAGTATCCATGCTGTAGTTTATAGTCTTAGGACATTCTGAGTAACACAGCCAGCATATGGCAAAGGCAAGACTTCAACTCATGTCTCCCCGACTCTTAGAGTCTGTGCCTAGGATCAAATGAGTAACTCTATATAAAGTGCTTTGCAAACCTTAAAGTGCTATACAAATATTGGCCATTATTACTATTACTACGAACTACTTCTGACCATTATCATAAGGTTGCCCACTATCACCGTTACTATTCAATAAAATTGTATTCGAAATGTTAGCATTAGCAATAAGAGAAAAAAAGAAATTGAATAAATTAAAGTAGGTAATGAGAAAACAAAATTATCACTCTTTGCAGATGATAATGATGGTATACTTAAAGAATCCTAAAAAATCAACTAAAAAAACTACTAGAAACAATTAACAACTTTAGCTAAATTGCAGGATATAAAATAAATCCACAGAAATCATCAGCATTTCTGTTACCAATAAAGTTAGCAGCAAGAGATAGAAAGAGAAATTCCATTTAAAATAACTATAGATAATATAAAATATCTGAGAATCTACCTGCCAAGACAAAGCCAAAACTATATAAACACAATTACAAAATGCTTTTCACACAAATAAAGTCAGATCTAAAAAATTTGGAAGAATATCAAAGGGGCAGCTAGGTGAGACAGTAGATAGAGCACCAGCCCTGAATTCAGGAGGACCCGAGTTCAAATCTGGTCTCAGATACTTAACACTTCCTAGCTGTGTGACCCTGGGCAAGTCACTTAAACCCAATTGCCTAAAAAAAAAAGCATATCAAGTGCTCATCAAGGCCAAACTAATATGATAAAAAATGACAATTCTATCTAAATGAATCTATTTATTCAGTGCCACTCCAATCAAACTGTCAAGAAATTACTTTAAAAAGCTAAAAAAAAAAATAATAAATAGATCCTGGTCATTCCTACCCCATAAGAATGTTTGAAGGTTAAAGGCATTAGTAAATGTGAAAAGACTTTGGAACCTCTTTGACCTACTCATTCTTTAGCATTACATTAGTTAATTTCCAATTATTTCTTGATCTATCTTTCCACTGCCTTTTAGTACATATAATTTTTATTGCATAATCATCTGAAAAGAGTACATTTAATATTTCGCCTTTCTGTGTTAATCATGATGTTTATATTCCCAAATATGTGTCAATTTTTGTGTAGTGTTACATACCACTGAGAAAAAAAATATTCCTTTCTATCCCCATTAAATTTCTTCAGAGATCTCTCATATCTAACTTTTCTAAAATTCTATTTACCTCTTAAATTCTTTCATTTACTTTGTGCTTAGATTTATCTAGTTCTGAGAGGAAAAAATTGGGATTTCTCACTAGTATAGTTTTACTGTCTGTTTCTTCCTGTAAATCATTTAACTTCTTTAGAAATTTGGATGCTATACCATTTGGTCAATATATATATAATACTGCCATTACTTTGTTGTCTAGGGTACCTTTGGCAATATGTAATTTCCTTCTTCGTCTCTTTTAATTAGATTTATTTTTGCCTTTGCTTTGTCTGAGATCATGATTACTAGTTATGCTTTTTTCTTTTACTTTAACTGAAGCATTATAGATTCTGCTCCAGTCTTGTACCTTGTATCTCTCTCTCTCTCTCTCTCTCTCTCTCTCTCTCTCTCTCTCTCTCTCTCTCTCTCTCTGTGTGTGTGTGTGTGTGTGTGTGTGTGTGTGTGTGTGTGTGTTTCAAATGTGTTTCTTATAAAAAGCAAATTGTAGGAATTTGGTTCTTAACCCACTTTGCTATATGCCTTTATTTTATGGGAGAGTTCATCCCATTCACATTCTTAGTTATGATTACTATGTATTTCCCTTCATTCTACTTTTCCCATTTCTTTCTGTGTATCTCTCTATCACTTCCATTTCTTTCCCCAACTTTTTCTTCCATTTCTCTTGTTTGATTCTTAAAATCCTTTTTGGGGTCATCCAAGAAGACTTTTTGGGCCTCAGACCAATTCATAATCTTTTAGGCTTCTGCTGTAGATGTTTTGACATTGTTGTCCTCTTCTGAGTTTATTTTTGATCTTCCCTATTTCCATAGCAGCTTTTTGTGGTCAGGGATCCCCCTCCACATTTCCAGCCTATTTTGTGACTATTAAAGTTGAGCTCTGCTCCTGAGGTATAGGGAGCAAGTTTGTTGTGCTAGGGGTCAGAGGCCTGGTCATTGGCTTTTGCCTCAGGGCCTTTTGCCCACTTTTCTGGAGTGGCGCAGCCTCTAGCCTGTTGTGCCAGGAGGTCCAAGGCTAGCAGTTTACAAGGGCTGGAGACCTCAGAGATAGCTTACTGTGCCATTGGCCTTCTGAAATCAGGACTATGGAGCCTTGACTGCTGATCTGTCTTGTGACTAGGAGCCTCTCACTGGCTTGCCTGGATTGTACTGGATTACACTCTTCTTTTACCCAAATAAGATAGACTTTTCCTTTAGTCCTTTGAAGTTATCTTGAGCTGGAAAATTGTTTCACTCAATTTTTCTGTCTTTTATTAAAGACTTGATTTAATATTGTTTTGAGGGAGACTGAGGAGAGCTTGAGTAACTTCCTGGCTGTTCTCTATCATCTGCTTCTATCTCTTTTGAAAATTCTTAACTTAGAAATGTAAAAAAATTAGCATCTAAATAAATTCTCAGAGTAAACCAAAAGAAGCATCACCCACATAACAATCACTCTGCTAAGTAATAAGAGTACAAAGGAAAAAACCGTGTGTGTGTGCTTGTAGTCTACTTACATTCTACTGAGTTTGTTTATCTAGGCATGGAAATTAATATAATTCCCATTTCTGGCTGGTTTACAAGGCAGCTTTTTTCTCTCAAAATCCCTTAAGTACCCGCATAAGTATTATTATCCTTATTAAACAGTTGAAAAAACTGAAGCTTTCATAGTCATGTCATATGCAGACAGTGAGGATCTGAGGTAATAAATGCAATAAAACTCCTGGAAACAATTTAATTAGAATTTTTATGATGTTTAAATAGGAACAGGCCCAAAGGTAGTTACCCTGTAGCTGATGTAGTCACTGCTCAGGTAAAAAGCAGAGAAGCCTCTTTAACACATGCTTGGGCTGCAAGGATCACATTAAGCATCTCCAAGGAGGAATTAAATTGCAGCTCCCAATGGTTAGCTGAGTCTACCTAGAAAGACCCAAAGGATGGAATCTGCCTTAATATTCCTAATAAAAATTTTAAGTGATCTCTCTCCTGTCAATAAAGTCTCTTTCTGTCTTTATCTTACTCTCACTTCCTCCCCTCCTAGCTGGTTTTCTCACTAGACTTACTAGTTGATAATGTTCTCAACCTACATATTCTGCATATTTCCTTATAGAAGAAATTGAAGTCACAACTATGAAGGAGTAAGAAAGGCTTTGGTTCAGAGCACAAAAAATTTAATATGCACATTTTGTCTAATACCTTAGAAATAACTGAGTTATAGTTGTGGAGAAATGAATAAAAAGTTCTTTGCCCAGTCACACAAGATGGATCTTGAATCCAGGTCTCCTTGTCTCTAAAGCCAGCTCTTTATTCACTGTTATCACACCTGAGAATAATCAGTTAAAACAGGAAGGTTTGCCTTATAGTGAGTGGGGGGAGACTTCAGCAGAAAGGAGAAAGAGAATTTGAAACTCAAAATTTTTTTCTAAATGTTAAATTTTTAAAAAATATAATTGAAAAATATTCGATGAAATAAAAATTTTATGTGCACACACATTTAAAAACAAAAAGGTAGTGTTCTCTTCTATAAACTACTTATTCCCCCTACTACTTTATTGAGTCTATCTCAAAAATTCTTCTCCTCCTCCTCCCCCTCCTCCTCTTCCTCCTCTTCCTCCTCCTCCTCCTCCTCCTCTTCCTCCTCCTCCTCTTCCTCTTCCTCCTCCTTCTCCTCCTCCTCCTCTTCCTCCTTCTCCTCCTCCTCTTCCTCCTCCTCCTCTTCCTCCTCCTCCTCCTCCTCTTCCTCCTCCTCCTCTTCCTCCTCCTCCTCCTCCTCCTCCTCCTCCTCCTCCTCCTCCTCCTCCTCCTCCTCCTCCTCCTCCTCATCTTCACCATCCCATAGAATAGAAGCTCTTTAAGGACAAAGACTATTTCATTTTTCTCTGCATCCCCAATATCTAACATAATGCCTCACATATAATATATACTTGATAAATCCTTTTTAAATGAATTGTTAGCAAATATTTACAGACCCCTTCATGATATTTTGGAGCTTTGGGATTTTTTTTTTTTTTTAGGATTGTAACCATATCCATTAAGGAAGTTTGTTTATAGTTTTCTTTCTCTGTTTTTGCTCTTCCTGGTTTAGGTATCAAAACCATAAGTGTGTCATAAAAAATTTATAGGACTCCTACTTTACCTATTTTTTAAAAAAATAGTTTATTGTGATTGATTGGTTTTTTACATGTTTAGTAGAATTCATTTATAAATCCATCTAATGTTGAAAATTTTTTCTTAGGAGCCTCATTGATGGCTTGTTTTATTTCTTTTTCTAAGATTGGTTTATTTAAGTATTCAATTTTCTCTCCTTTTAATCTGGACAGTATATATTTTTGTAAATATCCATCACTTTTACTTATATTATTGGTTTTGCTGGCTTATAATTGGGTAAAATAACTCCTAATAATTTCTTGACTTTCATCTTCACTGGTGGGACAATCACTCCTTTAATTTTTGATATTGGTAATTTGATTTTCTTCTTTTTTAAATCAAATTAACCAGTGGCTTACTTTTTTCTTGTAGAACCAGATTTCAATGTGTTTTTAAACTTTTAAAATATGTTTGATGCATTTTTAACTTTCAATTTTATTAATTTATCTTTTGTTTTCTGAGCTTTTAATTTGGTATTTAATTTCTATGGCAATTAAAAGATTTGAGACAGTTTCTGGGTAACTTAGTAATTTTAATAATAAGGTCAACATGTTATTTGGTCACTTGGCCATCTCTCTTAGACTAAAGATAATCATGCTAGTGGGGTCACAGTTTATATACCCTTCAAAGAAATAGGTGGTCAGTGAGATGCTGAGAGTGGTATCATGTCACTCTTTAATAGAGATAATATTCAGATCACTTCCAGTCTGGGGCTATCTAAACAAAATAAAAATCTGGCTTCTTGCAAGCTTGAGCAAAACACAGTGGGCTTCCTTACCTTATATAAATTCCTTGTAAGATTGAGTGAGGTTTGACTAAGATTGAGGAGACTTAATTAAATCTCATTATCATAATGATCATAATTCTTCAAGAGACTGAACTTTTAAAATCAGGACTTTGGAAGTAGTGGAGAGCTTTTAATCTCCTTAAATTATTGGTTATTAATAGTCATTTCTCTCATTGGGAATTCTTAATTTGTTGTTTCTCTAGTGTTTTTTAGTTGCATGGCCAATTCATTGATCTGCTCTTTCTGTGTTTTATTGATATACACATTTAAAAATATAAATATACTCCTAAATTTTACTTTTTCTGAATCCTATCATAGTTTAATGTGTTTCGTTGTTGTAATTCTCTTTAATGAAGTTGTTCATGAATTCTGATTTATTCTTTGACTCACTCATTCTTTAGGATTTGATTATTTAGTTTCCAATTAATTTTTAATCTTTGCTCCAACTGCCCTTTATTGAATGTAATTTTATTACATTGTGGTCTGAAAAGGATGCACTTACTATTTCTGCTTTTCTGCATTTGACTGCGAAGTTTTTATGCTCTAATACATAGTCATTTTTCATGAAGATGCCATGTGTTGCTGAGGAAAATATATACTCCCTTCTATTTCCATATAGTCTTCTCCAGAGTTCTGTCATATTTTAATTTTTCTAAGATTCTAATTATCTCCTTAACTTCTTTCTTCTTTCATGATTAGATTTATCTACTTCTTAAAGGGGAAAGTTGAGGTTCCCCACTAGTATAGTTTTGTTGCCTAATTTCCTCCTTTAATTCATTTACCTTTTTGAAAAATAATTTGGATATTCCGTTCAACTCTGGTCTTTTCATAAAAAATACTTAAAAGTACTCTATTTCATTAACTATTAACTTTTTCCCTTGAAGGATTATACTTAATTTTGCTGATGTGGAGATTAAAATTATCCCATCCACAATAGGAATAGACTGAGGCAGAAGTTTGAGCCAATGGTACTCTATTAAAGGGTCCATGATCCACTCAAATGAAATGTCCTCCAGGTCTTTCTCATAATCTGAGTTGTCACCTCCTTCCAGGGCCTTTTTTTTCAGGGCTAGATGTCCAGTCATTCTGGAACAGATATGCCAAATATAGAATAGTTCCACTGAATAAGCAATATGTCAGCAGGGTCACAAGTTGGGTAAAGCAAAGAATGTTTCCACATACAGGTTTCCCCTTAATTTGGGAGAAAATGGTACAAGCCATCATAGTCAGTGACCTGACATGGTCACCTGCTCCTATTACATATGTGATTGGGACAGTTGTCACCTCTGACAAGCTGGGCTTGGTCATCTTCACAAGGAAAAATAAGGGTGGATGGCTTTTAGTTAAGTTCCTATAATTAAGCAAGTTAATCTGTAGCTCACAGCTCAAGGATCTTATATACAGAACTTTGATATGATTCTATCAAATTGCTTAATACTGATTGAAATAGAGTAGGGATCCAAAATGAATTATTTCTCTCACTGAATATGCTATTCTTAATTCTGTAATTATTTTGCTTTCTGCAATATCACATTCCATTTGTTCATTTAACATGGTAGCTGTTGAATCTTATGTGCCTCCCAGTGTTTTAATTGTTTCTTTATGGATGTTTATATTATTTTGTTTCTTTCTTTCTTTCTTTTTACAAGGGAATTCAGAAATAATTTTCCTGGTAGTTTTTATTTTGGGATCTTTTTGATAGATTCTCTCAACTTCCATTTTGGCCTCTGGTTCTAGAATATAGATCAGTTGGGATTTTTAAAAGAATTTCTTGAAATATATCTAGTCTCTTGTTATCCATGATTTTCAGAGAGTCCAATAATTCTTAAATTATCTCCCCTTTAATTATTACAAGTCAGTTGTTTTTCTGTTGAGATAGTTCACATTTTCTTCTCTTTTTTCATTTTTAAGTTTTATTTTATTGTTTCTTGATGTCTTGTGAAGTCATTAGTGCCCACATTCAATTCTAATTCTTTTTTTCTTGATGAGGCAATTGGAGTTAAATGATTTGTCCAGGGTCACACAGCTAAGAAGTGTTAAGTGTCTGAGGCTAGATTTGAACTCAGGTCCTCCAGACTTCAGGGCTGGTGCTTTATCCAGCTGTCCCATTCAATTCTAATTCTTAAAGAGTTATTTTCATAAATGAATACTTGTATATCTTTTTTTTCCCCATTTTACCAATTAGCTTGGATATTTTTAAGGTGCTATTTTTTTGCCTTTTTTAAACCAAGCTATTAATTCTTTTTATCATTTTCTTTTCTTGCTCTTATTTCTTTGCCTATTTTTTCCTTTACCATTCTTATCTGGTTTTTTAAAGACTCTTCCAATAATTTTTGTTGGGCTTGTGTACAAGAAACATTTTTTCCTTTGAGGTTTTGCTTGTAGCTATTTTGACTTCATTATATTCTTCTGAATTTGTGTCTTCCATCTTCTTTGTCATCATCATAGAGTTTTATGGTCAGGTTCTTTTTTGTTTTTCCCTTATTTTTTTTCCAGCCTATTTCTTGGGTGTAAATCAATGTCAAAGTTGGGCTCAATTCTCAGCATGGAGGATATCATAAACTTCAGATTTTTTCTACATTGATGTTTTTACAGCTAATTCTGTGAATTTAGAAGTTTTCAATGTTTCCATAGTGGTGGAAGAGATATAGCTATAGCTTTCCTGGTCTCTGCTCTGCTTCTTGCCCAGCAAGGACTTCTGCTTTCTTGAAATTGGAGATAATACTGCTTTTCAGAGCCCCTCCTCCTTCTTGATCAAAATTGCTCTTCTCCATCCTTGAACTTGACCCAGAAGTGGAATGGCAAAGGAATGCCAAACAATATATAACCCAGCATCCAGTGCCTGTGATCTCTTTATGACTTTCTCAGGAGTTCCTGAAGCTGCTCTCATTGAAACAATTCTTTACCACTACCTTGTTTCACTACTGGTGTGCAACCATATAAACTCTGAGCCAGGTTCCACCTCTATATCACTGATCTCTCCTTCTTACTTCTTAAATTGTGTTGGACTGGAAGAATGTCCCACTCTGACCTTTTTGTTATCTCTGTCATCTCAAAATTTGATTTGAGGCATTATTCTAAAGTTGTTTAGAATATTGGAAGGGCTCAATTGAATGTTTCCTCTACTTTGCTATCTGGGTTCTATCCTCCAATTTATTTTCTGAAAATCTTATTTGTGTTGCTATTTTTTGTTGTTGTTTTTAGAAATATCTGTATTCAAATATGTTCTTCCCTTCTCCATTTGCTAGAAATTCATCCCTAAAGATTTAAAAAGGAGAAAAAATGAACAATCATTGTTCCCCTATTGTAACTTTAATATCCTGCATTTTTCTGCCTTCATAGGTATGTCTTCACAGGTATTTATACATTTGAATCTTTAATAAAAATATTGGCTCGAGGATTTTGTATGAATGAATTCACCTACCTTCGAGATCCATGGAATTGGCTGGATTTTTGTGTGATTTCCCTGGCGTAAGTATTCATATATACATACATATACATATATATATATATATACACAAATATATATATACATACACACATACATATATATATACACACATACATATATATATATATATATATATATATATATATATATATATATATATATATACACATATACATACATACACACACACACATTTGTGCAAATGTGAACTCATGTTATAGAACCAAAACTTTGGGAGGAAAATTTAAGCTCTTTCATGACAGGGATTATTCCATTTCTGTAATTGTAACCTCAAGATTTAACAAAGTACCTGGCCTATAGAGAGTACTAAATATCTTTTTTTTTAATTGAATGATAATTAAGGGATTTTCTTGTCATTCATAGGGTTTAGTTTTTTCTATTCAAAAAGGCTGCTCTGACATGATAAGGAGCAGCTGGGTGACTTAGGGAATAGAGAGAACCAGACCTGGAGTCAGGAAGATCTGAAATCAAATCTGGCCTCAGACATTTACTACCTGTGTGACCGTGGGCAAGTCACTTAATCCTGTTTGCCTTAGTTTCTTCATCTGTAAAATAAGCTAGAGAAGGAAATGGCAAATCACTACAGCACCTTTGCCAATAAAATTCCAAATGAAGTCATGAAGAATTGGACATGATGGAAAATAATTGAATGAAGGACATGACAAAAAGAGAAAATGGGGCAAAAGGGGTGTGTTGAGAGAAGTTAAGGGTTTGACATTGATTTGTGAGACAGCATGGTATTTTGTATTAGTTTTGGAGTAAAGAAGGGACAGAGTCCTACCTTTGGTGTATACTGGCTATGTGATCCCAGACAAATTATTTAAACCCCTTTGTGCTCTAATTCCCTAAAACAATAAATTACAGAGGCACTTTTTTTGTACTAGGAGTATCCCTCCTGTCAGTGAATAACAGTAATGGTCTGAATGTAGAAATAAAAGTCTGTGTTAGTTTCATAAGATCAAAGATCCAGAATTGGAAGAGACTCAGAGAACACATTGTGTGACATTTCATTTTAGATGAGAAAACAAGCCCAAAGGTAGTAAGGAGTAAAGCCAGGATTTGAATCCAGGTTCCTTGGCACATACAAATGCAGCATTTTTTCTTATTCCTCTGGGTATTATCAGAAACCACACAAGATGAAAAAGAGGAAGGAAGTTTGCCCACATGGATGAGATTACATAGGCCCGCAGGAAGATAGAGGCAAAGATGGGACTCAATAAATATAAAAGGCCAGTCTTTCAAGGATGGGTCACGAAACTCTCCAAGCACCTGGATCAAAAGAATCTCCTAGCACCTAGCATAGCAGTGGATGTTGAGTAGGTAATGGAGAATTAGTAACGAAAGAGTCACCAGGGGCTCAATCCCCTATCGTTACTTTAAATGAACTAAACATTTTTAATATTCCTATATGAATAATTGGCATATAGTAGGTACTTAATAAGTGCTCATTTCCTTCTCCTTATTGCTCCTCATATCAAATTAAATTTCAACAAGCATTTATTAATCACCAGCTCTGTATAAGGAATTATACATTTTGTGCCACTGGGTACACAAAGACAAAAACTAAACACATCTGTGTTTAAATTAGAGGTAGGCTGAAGGCACTGAAGCCTCTTGAACAGGCCAGTTCTGTGTTCAGACCCATTGCTCAGGATTATCAACACAGTTGTGTGGAGGCTGGCCACTTCCTATGTTCCAATGTCCTTACATTTTACTCTCTTCAATATAAAGCATTCTAGATCACCTGCTGGTCCTCGATCTGACACTCCATCTCTAGTCTTCTTGGTGCTAGCCATTGTCCCCTGTACTAAAAGACTCTCCCTTCTCTTCTCATCTTCTTAACATCCCTTGCTTTCTTCTAGGCTGAGTTCAAATATGACCTTCTGCAGAAGACCTTCCTCAGACTCCTTTAGATGCCCAATACTTCCCTAAGGCTTCCTTCCATCTTGTCATCGATTTTGTCCATCTCTCTGATATATAGCTGTTTGCATGTTATCTCCCTCCCACAGACCATGAGTTTCCTGGAGCATAATAACCATTTAATAAATGTTTATTGATTGACTGATTGATTGCGATTATCTGGCAGGTACATTGCTGAAGTTACAGACCTACGTGGGGTTTCAGCTCTAAGAACTTTCAGAGTATTCCGGGCTCTGAAAACAGTTTCTGTGATCCCAGGTAAGAAGATAGAATGGCTGGTCAGGCAAGCATCTAAGTATCTAGAGGAAACTGTTCACTTTCTTACTGGGAATTTGATCACCTCCTACCACTGAACAAACAGTCTCAGAGCCAGTAAAAGGCTAGAGGGGAACTGAGAAGAGGAATTGGAAGGAAGTCTACCCTCAATCAGGACTTTCCTCTCCCCAGGATGGCTTCCCTGCACATTCCCTGTGTTAAAGCCATCCTGCCTCAATTTATCAGAATTGTCAGTACAGATTTAGGATTTAGGACGGGACCATCTTCTCGATGACTGCTTGTGGACTGAGTACTGCTGTTCTTTTAGTCCTAAAGTTGAAACTTCCTTTTCTCAGAGACATTAGAGCACAATGGACAAAACCCTGGCCAATAGCTATGAATCAAATGAGCAAGACTGAGCCTCAGTTTCCTCACCTGCAGTATCTGTTCATCAGATGGGATTCTGGAAGAGGAGCATGTTGCTAACTTTAAAATGCTCTCACCCAAATCTTATTTTTCTTATTGTTGCCTCATTCTCCTCATTATCAATAGAATTCATATGGAAATAGTCCTGGGACCATGTAGAAATGGTCCTTTCTCTCCTGCCTTCATGCTTTCCTGCTTGATGGTTTTTGTGCCAGTGAGTTTTTTGTTTTTAGATAAGAAGAGTGATTTTTAAGCTCATTCTCTATAGATCATGGCCTTGAAGAGCCCCAGCTACTCAGGGGGGATGACCTAGATCTCACTTTGCTCTCACATGGCTTTTAATATGATTGTTTGCTTTGATTGGTAGTCCTATAGATGGCTCACAAGATACAGAGACTTTGGATCTTGGGCTGTGGATTTTGTATAGTCTTAGCTAAGACTTAGGTTCCACTATTCCCTTCCTGAAAAAAATACAGCTGCCATGCTGGCCAAATCTCAATAAATTACAATTCCTTTGGCACTCTCATCTTAAGAGAGTCTTTGGGCTCAGCCATAGAAAAGCCTCCACTGGTAAGAACAGCTTCATATTCCAGGGACAAAGCAGAGCTCTGAGACCAAAACTTGCTCCAAAATCTCTTTTCTAGGTTCTGAGATCATGGGTCATCATTGCCTTCTACTTTCCATAGAGTCAGAGAAGATGTTTGACTTGCAGACGATTTGAGAGATCATATAGTTCAGAAATTCTTAACCTTTTTTGTGTCCTCTGTTAGAATAATGTTTTCAGATACATAAAATAAAATATAGAGGATCACAAAGGAAATCAATTTTATTAAAATACAGTAATTAATTTTTTTAAATAAGAAAACAATGACCCCAGGTTAAAAACCACTGAACTGAACCATGTACTTCATTTTCCAGATGACTCATTTACCCAAGGTCTGGCTTGGTAAATGGCCAGGATTACTGACTCCCAGCTCAGGGTTCTGTGCTAAACTGTTCTCCCAATAGCAGAGAATGATTAAGTTCACTGAAGTGAAAAAATGAAATAAATATCAATTTTTTGCTATAAATGGATGCTCCCTGCTACCTACTGTACATGGTAAGGTCTTATGCACCTCTATTCTCATGTTGACAATGAGGAAAGAGGCAAATGAGAGAAACCAAATGGAAGTTTGCTGATGATTAAGATTGAATGACATCATTTAAAAAATTGTAGTAGAGATGAAAGAATTCCCATATTCGTTCCCTCAACCAACACCCCTCCTGATCTTGAACCCTAAATCTGGAATGCCACAAGGTATTAATATTGTTCAGATAGTTGTAGGAAGCACATACATACACCCAGAATGAGCCATGTTGGTGCTCGTAACAAAATGTGCTTGGAGCAAACAGCAAGAAATACAAGAAGGGTGAAAGACCAAAAACAGCATGGCAAGAAGAGACCCTAAAATGTGGGATGCTCCCCAGTGGGTCCAGGAGGAGGCTGGCCTGAATCATATCTTCTAGGAGTATACTGCTCAGTATCTTCTTATTTGCACTTACTATTCTTGCTCTTCATGTCCCATGTTCCCTTGTGTCACTGCAGTAGCACCCTCTAAATGTCAGCTCCCTGAGGAATCATCCCAGTCGCTCCCCTCCCCCCCCAGTTAAAGCCTGGAAGCACATGTTACAGTTTCGGCGTTGTAGGAAAGGCTTTGGCTTTCTTCCTGTAATGGGGCCTCTAAGCTGTTGATCCTTGATCTCTCTAGGCTTAAAGGTGATCGTGGGTGCCCTGATCCACTCCGTGAAGAAGCTGGCGGATGTGATGGTGCTGACACTCTTCTGCCTGAGCGTCTTTGCCCTCGTAGCCTTGCAGCTCTTTAAGGGGAATCTGAAGCACAAATGCACTAAGAACTGTACGTTTTTTAACACAACCAGTGATTCCTACGGTGAAAACAAGACATGGGATTTCTGCAAAAATGATTCTGGTAAATCTGCTGTGCATTTAAAAGCCCCTTGTGCTTGTGTCTTACAGAGTTAATGATCAGTACCATGGTGCTCTTATCACTGTTAAAACACTACCTCAGTGTCACAAATAAGGTCCAACAAGAAGGATAGAGAGCTGTTGGGCAGAACCATAAACTAGGGCAGGACAACTGGGTCATTGGCCCAATTTGCCAATACTTATAGGAAACCTACAATATTGTCCCATAGAGATGTTTTCCCTTCCAGAGGAGTTGTGGCCAGTTCTTTAGCTCTATAGGAAATATCTGGTGTGTTTGAGGACCTTTCTCCCAGATTTCCTCAACAACCATTATGGCCATATTTCAGGGGAGCTCCTTCTACTCATCTCTTATGCTTTCTCCAGAGCTCCAGACCCTAAATATGGCCCTACCAAAAGACATATCATAACATCTCTCCTGGCCTCAGTATTTGGGGGGGGGGATGGACTGGATGATCCCTGAGATCTAATTAGATCCAATATTCTAGGACCCTATAATAAGGACACTTCCAAAGAATAGAATTCCTTTTCAACATATGAACTTAAGGACTGTCAGAGAACTTTCTCTCATAGTCTAGGACAACATGAATTTTAGGTAAATGGCAATGGGAGGAATGTGATATATTGAGGCAAGTGAAGATGAACTTCTTAAATAGAATAAATTTTGAAAATGACCCTTTGCTATCTGGGAAATAATTGAAATTATCAGAATGCATGAACTCTCCCTGGCTCTCCATGACTTATACCCCTTCCCTTTTCCTCATCTCAGAGATCTCTGCATGCAGCAGAAAAGACCAAGTACAGCCCCCCTCATTTCACAGACAGGGAAACTGAGTCCAAAGTCACAAGCCAGTAGCAGAGTAGGGATTTAAATCCAGATGTTTAGATCCAGGACTCCACAGTGTCTGCTTCTGCACAGAAATCCTCAGATAGCTTCAAACATCAAGTTCCATGGCAGCCAAATGGAAGAAAAAGCTGATAAGCAAGAGAATCAAGGGCAGAATCTGGTTCCTGTTCTCAGACAGGGAGAAAGGATGACTTTTTCATTTGTTCATTAAGCCATTCAACAAATATCCCACAAAATATAAACTCCTTGCAATCAGCCATTATTGATTCTTTTATCTGTAGGCCCAGTGCCTTGCATAGTATTTGCCACATAGTCTGAATTTAATAGACTAGTTAGATTGAAGTGAAGTAGTTAAATAGGCTGAATAGTGTTGGACTTTCTTTTCATCCAATATTGATCATTAATGAGAGGAAGAGAAGGAGTGGATTATACATAAATGAATGTCATAATAAACAATTAATTCTTGATTGGTGCTGCACATGTGAGCTGGTACCTTGATCAAAATTCATCCAAGTCCAAACCCAATAATAGATAGGGTCCTTCTCCAATACATCAGACAAGACTTGAAAGCCTGTCAATGGTGTATCAGTGCCTAATGGTCAGGTGGGATGGGGAAGGTAGAGGGTAGAGATGGAATGGTGAAATGATAGAGATCCAGGCAGCTCAGGACAGAGAGGTTGCTTTTCACAGGGAAGCTGATGATGATGAGCAAGGGAGTTTAAATCAACAAACATTTATAAAACATTTGCATGTAGAAAATACCTAATGAATGCATTTCCATTTAAAGTACCTGTTGTGTGCATGGTACTTGGTTAGAAACCAGGGAATGGCCACTGCCCTCAGGGAGCTTATCTTCCTCTCAAAGAAAAGTCAGGTGCCAAGGTCTCTAGCATTTGGAGGGCCTGAGAAGGTATGTCATATGGAAGAGATGAAAAGTCCTGGAAAGCAAAGGAGAAAAGAGAAAAAAGCAGCAGATAACAGGTTCAGAGCATCTCTAAACAGTCATTTATTAAACTTTTCTTCTGTGCCAGATTCTGTGTAATGTGCTGAAGTACAAAGAAGACAAGATAGTTATAGAAGCTTCCAAAAACTAGATACACATGATATAGATAGGTTAGAGATAATCAGTAGAATTGGTAAACACTAACATTAAGGGACAATGTAAAGGCATCTTGTAGATGATGGGATTTTACCTTGGACTTGGGAAAGCCTAGGAAGATAGAGGTGAAGATGGAAAGCAAAAGAATTACAAGCCCAAACTTTGTATTTTCACCCATATAGAGCAGTCTAGTGCTAGAAGAGGGCTATTTAGGGGCTAGTGTCATGTCTACAAAAAGGATCCTAGGCTCTAAGCTGTAGATGGTTGCCTGTGCAATTCTCATTGACTTATTATCTACTTAGTCTAGAAATAGTCATTCACAAAACAATTGACAATGAACAAGCAGCAAAATGCAGGTGTCCCACTAAGCCTACCTTGGATAGCTCCTGAAACTCCGTGACTCTGGTGCGGATTGTCCAGACCTTGGACAGCTACCTCACAGTGCATAAGCGTGAAGTTTGCACCGTGTCATCTAATTTGATTATAACACAAAGTAGGACATCTGGCCCCTTTATACAAATCCAGCCTCAGCTTTCGGCTACCCTCTGCTTTTCCCTGGGTAGTCCGAAGTTCCCAGACAACAACATCCTCTTTTGTGAGCTTGTTCAAATATGCTGATATCTTCATACTCCTTCTGAGTGGATTCCAGCCCTATAATAATACCAATAATTCACATTTCTAGAATTTGAGGTTTATCGTGTATGCTCCTCAGAATAACCCTATAGGATACACTTTATAAGCACTATTGTCCCCATTTTCCAGACGAAAAAAATGAGGCTTGGAGAGATTAAATATCTAGTCATTTCACTACTATCAGAGCCAGGATGTGAATCTAAGTCGTTCCTACTGCAACCTGAGCCCTCTTTGTACTACACGAAGTGCAGGGGATAGGTTATATCCCCTGATCATTTTGTACTGATGATAACAATAGCACTTCCAGGCTGGCAAAGCACTTTACAGATATCTCCATTTGAAGGTTCTATGTCAACCATAAATTCACAAATAATTCATTAGCTGTAATAGCCATTGTGATGTGCCGTCCAGTTCACATCCAAAGATTCCCTGGAGAATGCGGATTCCTCAGCTCTTAAAGGGTTAGTGGAGGAGTGGGCAGAAGTTTCCTGAAATCTGATCTTCTTCCTTTCCATGTCATATAGATTACTTGATGTTAAAGCCTGGCACAAAAGATCACCTTCTCTGTGGCAATGGCTCCGAAGTAGGGTGAGTATATGCCATGCAGCAATGTGCTCTTTGTTCAACAGGTGGGTCTTGAACCCATGCTATGTGCAAGGTCCTGAGGTGGGATTACAGGAGCTGGAGGCGTGATTATGGCCTTGGTCTTGCCTTCTAGGAGCTTATCGTCCAAGAGGAGAGCTGAGATCCGGGCACAAGGAAGTGGGGAGAGGGAGGGAAGGCTGCCTCTTTCTGACCTAATACTCTGATTATGGACATAGCTATAGAGCATAGCTTTATAGCTAGAGCTTGAAGACACTGACAATCAGCTCAGGCCTGAGATTCCAGGCTGAGGAGGCTGAGCACTGTACCAACTAATAATATAGTGGGCTGTACAATGACTTGAAGTCACAGGATAGATGGTTAGTTTGTGTTCTATGACCAAATTTACTGGAAGAAATGGGAGGAGTGGGTACTCATGCGAGCAACCAGTACCTATTATTGGAGTGCTCATAATGTACTTCATGAATGACTTCCATAGATGCTGTCACATGTTTTGTGAACCTTAATTATCTGCTCTAGCATGTCAGTGTTTGGAGAGCTGGAGGCAGTTCTGGGATGAATGTAATATAGTATGTACGTGCACATGTATTGTACTACATGGTTGGAATAAGTACCGGAACTCTGTTACGTATCACTTTATACTGCTTATAAAATATAGGGAAATATGTCTCAAGGAATTGGCAGAATTACAAATTCTTTACTGGAAAGGGAAAAATGTAGAATGAAAACAAGATTTTTCTTTGGTCAAAACATAGCATTGATGTCTGAGGGTGTGACTGCTGACAAATATATATATATATATATATATATATATATATATATATATATATATATAATATAAATATATATATATAAATGTACATATACATATAAATAAATATAAATATATGTAAATATATATATAAAATTAAGGCAGTAGTGAAGCCAGTTGGGTAGAGACAATGTTTCTATGCTTCCATTCTGGTGTCTTTTACGAGGGACTGCAGATTATTGCTTGAGATCCTTGATCTGCTCAGTCAGTAGGAATAAAGTAATTTCTTTGAAACTAGCATTATTACTACTAACAATAAACAGCTAATATTTACTAGCTCTTTAGGGTAGTGAGATTGAGCCAAACTGGAGCATGGTTTGGAATATTATTGATGGAACTATCTGGGAATCAGTAGAAGATGGTGTGAGTGACTCTGTCATCTTAGCTAAGCATTCTTGGGCATCTGACATCCTTGTTGAGAGACTGTCGGACCATCTGCATTCCCACTGGTTTTTTTGTAACCCAGGTTTCAAGTCAAGTCTGGGAAATTTTGCCCACTTTGTAAACATGACTTCAGACTTTGTATACATGACTTTAGTTCTGATTGAGGAATCAGCTGCCCCTACATGCTGACCACTTCCAATATCTTTCTCTTTCCATGTGTCTCTCCTTGAAGAGAACCTTGAATAACATCTATCCCTTACAGAAGAAATAAGAATGTCTCTTCTTTCCCAAAGTTCTTGTACTAACTCCACCCCTTACACATCACATCACACTCAGAATTCTATCCACCAAGCCAAAATCACAAATGCATAGTACACATAACACCCCAGGATTGGCTTGAAACGCTAGTTGAAAGTAAAATAGAAACAATAACATTTCTTTTGCCATGACTGTCCCAAACCCTGGTCTGAGGAACAGTATATAGCCATCATTTCTTTCTGTCTGGACTTCATGAGCTTTGGTAAAAGTCCAAGTTCTGGTCCATATCTCAAGTTTTTAACCCCTTTCTCACTGTGGCTTTTCCAAAATGAATAGATCTTCTAATTATAAGATATGAGACATAGGAGTTACAGAGTGTTTTGCATTGCTGATTTCCTTTGAGCATCAAAAAGCCCTTTGAAATACATGGTATGGAGAGTATTTTCCCTGTTTCACAAATGATGAAACTGACGCAGCTGCTATCAGTATGCAGACACAGCCTGGCAAAGGAACCATGGGAATCACCATTTCTTTAGGAAAAGGGTCAATGGGAAAGTTTCCTTTATTTTTTGAAATAATAGCTTTTTATTTTTCAAAATACATGCAAATATGGTTTTTTAACATTCACCCTTCCAAAACTTTGTTTCCATATTTTTCTCCCTCCATCCCCTTCCCCTAAACAGCAAGAAATCCAATATAAATTAAACACATGCAATTCTTCTAAACAAGCACATTTATCATGCTGCACAAGAAAAATCATATCAAAAAAGGAAAAAAATATAGAGAAAAAAAACCAAACAAGCAAACAACCACTATAACAACAAAGCAGTGAAAATACTATGTTGTGATCCACTTTCAATCCCCATAATCCTCTCTCTGGATTCAGATAGTTCTTTCCATCACAATTTTATTGGAATTGGTCTGAATTATTTCACTGTTGAAAAGAGTTAAGTCCATCACAGCTGATCATCATATAATCTTGTTGTTGCTGTATACAATGTTCTTTTAATTCTACTCCACTTAGTATCCACTTAGCATTCTCTCCAGGGCTTTCTGAAGTCAGCCTGCTGAATGTTTCTTATAGAACAATAATATTCCATTGCAATCATATACTATACCTTATCTAGCCGTTCCCCAACTGATAGCTATCTACTTAGTTTCCAGTTCCTTGCCACTACAAAAAAAGGGCTGCTAGAAATATTTTTGCACTTATGAATCCTTTTCCCTTTCTGATGATCTCTTTGGAATATAGCTCCAGTAGAAACATTGCTGGATCACAGTTTGATAGCAACGATTTGATAGTTCCAAATTGCTCTCCAGAATGGTTGGATCAGTTCACAACTCCAACAATAATGTAATTAGTGACCCAGTTTTTCCACATCCCTTTTAGCATTTATTATTATCTTTTCCTGTCATCTTAGTCAATCTTAGAGATATGAAGTGGTACCTCAGAGTTGTCTTAATTTGCATTTCTCTAATCAATAGTGATTTAGAGCATTTTTTCATATGACTAGAAATGGCTTTATTTTTTTTTTACCTGAAAGTTGTTCATATCTTTTGGTCATTTATCAGTTGGAGAATAACTTGTACTCTTACAAATTTGAGGCCTTATATATTTTTAGAAATGAGGCCTTTATCAGAACTCTTACATGTAAACTTATTCCCAGTTTTCTCCTTCCCTTCTAATCTTAGCTGCATTGATTTTGTTTGTATAAAACCTTTTAAATTTAATATAATAAAAATTATCCATTTTGCCTTTTATAATGTTCTCTAGTTTTTCTTTGGCCATAAATCCCTTCCTTCTCCACTTATCTTATTCTCTTTATTCTCTTAATTTGCTTATAGTTTCACCCTATATATTTAAATCACAAACTCATTTCAACCTTATTTTGGTATAAGGTGCTAAGTCAATGCCTAGTTTTGGCCAAACTATTTTCCAATTTTTCCAGCAATTTTTGTCAAATAGTGAGTTTTTATACCAGAAGCTGGAGTTCGGGGGTTTATCAAACTCTAGATTACTATAGTCATTGACTGAAGTATCTTGTGAACTTATTCCACTAATCCACTAATCTATTTCTTAGTCAATGTCAAATGATTTTGATAGCCGCTGTTTTATAATATAGTTTTAGGTCTGGTACAATGAGGCCACTTTCATTTGCACTTTTCATTAATTCCCTTGAAATTCTTGACCTTTTGTTCTTTCCAGATGAATTTTGATATTAATTTTTCTAACTCCATAAAGTAATTTCTTGGCAGTTTGATTGGTATGGCACTAGGTAAATAGATTAATTTAGGTAGAATTGTCATTTTTATTATATTACCTTAGCCTACCCATGAGCACTTGATATTCTTCTAACTGGTTAGCTCTAACTTTATTTGTGTGAAGTGTTTTCTTGGATTTATCTTGGCAGATAGACTCCCAAATATTTTAGACAATAGTCAAAGTTATTTTAAATGGAATTCCTCTTTCTATCTCTAGCTGCTGGGATTTGTTGATAATATATAGGAATGCTCATAATTTATGTGGATTTATTTTGTATCCTGAAACTTTGCTAAAATTGTTAATTGTTTCTAGTAGTTTTTTAATTGATTTTCTGGCATTCGCTAATATACCATCATATCATCTTCAAAGAGTGATAATTTTTTCCCTCATTACCTGCTCTAATTTTTTAAAGTTTCTTTTTCTTCTTTTAATGCTAAAGCTAACATTTCTAATGGAATATTGAATAGCAGTGATGATAGTGGGCAAACTTATTTCACCCCTGATCTTTTTGGGAATGCTTCTACTTTGTCCCTATTACATATGATGCTTACTAATGGTGTTAGATGCTACTTATTATTTTAAGGAAAACTCCATTTACTCCTATGTTCTCTAATGTTTTTAGCAATGGGTATCGTATTTTTGTCAATTGTACTGTATTTTATCAAATGCTTTTTCTGCATTTATTGATATAATCATTTGATTTCTGTTAGTTGGTTATTGATATAATCAGTTATGTTAATAATTTTCCTGATATTGAACCAGCCCTGCATTCCTGGTATAAATCCTACTTGGTTATAATATTTTATCCTGGTGAAAAGTCGCTTTAATCTCTTTGCAAGTGTTTTATTTAAGGTTTTTGTATTAATATTCATTAGAAAAATTGGTCTATAATTTTCTTTTTCTGTTTTGACCCTACCTGGCTTAGGTATCTGTATCATAAAAGGACTTTGGTAGAACTCCTTCTTCCCCTATTTTCCCAAATAGTTCGTATAGTCTTGGAATTAATTTTTCTTTAAATGTTTGGTAGAATTCACTTGTAAATCCATCTGGCCCTGCAGATTTTTTCTTAGAGAGTTCATTAATAGCTTGTTCAAGTTCTTTTTCTAAAATGGGACAATTTATGTAATTTATTTCCTCCTTTGTTAATCTGGGCAATCTATATTTTGTAAATAAGCATTCATTTCACTTAGATTACTAAATTTATTGGCATATAGTTGGACAAAATAGCTCCTAATTAATGCTTTAATTTCCTCTTCATTGGTGGTAAGTTCACCCTTTTCATTTTTTTTATTTTACCCTTTTCATTTTTAAAACTGGTTATTTGATTTTCTTTGGAAAGGTTCCTTTAAATGCAGCCTCTTATTCTTGTTTCTTTGTCCTGATGCTAACTTTGGACCACATCTTCCCAATCTCACCTTCTATCTTATTTATCCCCACAGGAGCTGTCCCAAAGGCTATTTCTGCCTAAAGATAGGAAACAATCCAGACTATAACTACACCAGTTTTGACAACTTTGGCTTGGCTTTCCTGGCTCTGTTCCGCTTGATGACACAAGATTACTGGGAGCGGCTCTACCAGCAGGTCTCTCATAGGGTTTGCAGACTCTTCAGTCTCTGTACCTTTAAAATGCTTAAGTGGAAAGATTGACTTCATAAGCATCCTAGCAAGTTAAGATCGTTAAGATCGGCATTGTGCAACAAGTGGTCCTTGTTTCTTCTTCCCTTTTATTGATTGTACTTTATGATCTAATCTCCAGAATGGAAAACAAATTGATCATCCAAGGGAAGAGTGCCCTACATAAATTGTACAAAAAGGAGAGTGAGCAGTGATTTGGAATCAGGGTCTGGGTTCAAATCCTGACCCTTATATTTATTATCTGTGTGACCCTAAAGCAGGTTATTCTCCCTCCACAAGTTTTAGTCTCCTCATCTATAAAATTAGCAGGTCACACTCAGTTCTAAATGCAGTATGCTATGATATTATCAAGGTAGCACAGTAGAGAGAGCACGAGACTTGGCATCAGGAAGATTTGAGTTTGAATCCTACCTCAGACATTTGCTAGCAGTACAATCCTGAACAAGATTCTCAGCTTCAGTTTTCTTCACTGTAAAAAAGATTGATAATAGTCTCCACCTCCACCCCCATGCCCAGGGCTATGAGCATCTATGAGATAACATCTGAAAGGCACTGGGCAAACTTAAAGTAGAATATACATGTTAGTGATTATTCTTGTTGTTGTTGCTATTATTATTATTATTATTATTATTATTATTATTATTATCATTATTCAGGGAACAGTGTGCTGACTTAATTCAGTGACTGATGAAGTATTTTTGGGACCCCAGCTAATTTATCTTTAAGTTTATTTATGTACAATTTTACCCTCTTAGATGAGGTTTACAGAATTATATATTATATAATCATGGTAATAATAAGAAAAAGTCTATGCTTCATTAGCAACTTGAGGTTTACAAAATTCTTTTCTCACCGGAAACTACTGTTATTTAGCTCCATTTTACAGATGAGAAAACTGAGTCCTAGTGACTTGAGGGTCATAAAACTAAAGTTGTTGAATGGGTCAATTGTAGATAAGAGCCAAGTGAAAAAAGTAAAGAAAGATGTTAGCAGACACAAGGGAAGATTTTAAAGCCCCAAGAAGCTGGATCAAAACTGGCTCTAGAAGGTGGGGATTGTGCCTTTCAGTGGGTGATATCACACCAGGAAACCCTCTCCCACTAGGCGCTATACAATGTCTAATGTTCCACCATTCACTGATATTCAACAAGTGCTCATTAGATTCATACCAAGGACCAGGCCCTGTGTTGGAAGCTGGATTTGAGCATTATTTCTTCTTCAAAAGTCAATTTTCCTAGGATAAGTAACCCCTGAAACTATCAGAGGCCGATAGATTCAGAGCTGGAAGAATCTTCAGAAAACCAAGTGACTCATTTTACAGATAGGGAACCTCAGGCCATAACATGCAATGACTAGCCCAGTGCCACACCATAAGTGAGGGAGCCCCTCAAATTCACTGCAGAGAAGACTCAAACTCCAGGTCCAGCACACATTTCGTTGCACCAGCTATTGATATCTTAGACTTGAGTTCGTTTATCAGATCCGTTTCAAGCGAAATGAAAAAATGAAAGCTTTGAGAGCTAGTTTGACTTTGATGTCAAGAAGTAGGTCTGGGTCAGTTACTCTGTCCAAGGAAGGCAGGTTTGGGTGAGTTATCATATGAGGGGCCCACACAGACATAGGGACATGGGAATACCCTGGGTGTCCAGAGGAAGAAGAATTGAGAGAGGTTCCCCAAATCAAACTTAGCTTCTTCCATAGTTTGAACCTTCAGACCAGCTTTGACTGGGACCAAAATCA
This sequence comes from Sminthopsis crassicaudata, assembly GCF_048593235.1. Lineage (NCBI taxonomy): Eukaryota > Metazoa > Chordata > Mammalia > Dasyuromorphia > Dasyuridae > Sminthopsis > Sminthopsis crassicaudata. The sequence continues at coordinate 744,018,213 of NC_133617.1, read as the reverse complement.
TTCCTGGAGATTTTATATAAAGAATAGTGGGTGTCATTTTCCTGTTCATTAGGAACTGGGGTTCTTTCTACATTGGCAGAATTCAGTGACAAATCTGGCTTCAGTCCTCATTTGTGAGTTGTCGGTCCTTATTTGTGAGTTGTCTTTGGAGAGTTGAAAGGCAGCAAAACAAATGGAGAGGGAGCTAAGTTTAGATTCAAACCCTGCCTTTGACATATACTGGCTGGGTGACTCAGGGCAAGTTATTTAATCTCGTAATGTCCCAGTAATTATCTAAGGCTTTAAGGACTAGTTGAAAGATATTCAATATCAGGACTGATTGATGAAATTACAGGTCTAAAAATGGACCTCCAAGAACTCAAGGAGAAATTGGTAAGTTAAACCCCCAAGGTCTATGGGAGCTCCCATCACATTTACTGATGGGAAACTTATCCCTTTGGTGAGATTCCTTGGTTCCTGTGTACTTTAAAGGCAATGCTCAATTAGCATCCTTCTGCCTCCATCACATTGTCTCTAGCTTCCTTTGGATGGCCTTGGTTTTGCTGCTCACTCTCTGGAAACTCAAGCTTCTGGCTCAGGCTGTGGTTGAATTTATCTTGACTCCCTCACAGTCTCGGCCATATGTGAATAGAGGAGAGACAGCAGGGATTCTTGCCCTATATAGAATGGGGTTCCCCTGCATAATGTATCTCCTTTGTTTAAATATAAAAGTGCATTCTGGAGACCTGTCTTTGAGAGAGATTCTGGGGGATCTGGGGACAGCTGGCTAATTCCCTCTGTCTCTCTTTCCTCAACAGACCTTGAGAGCATCTGGGAAAATTTACATGCTTTTTTTCGTGCTTGTCATTTTTCTGGGATCCTTCTATCTGGTCAATTTGATCCTGGCAGTTGTGACCATGGCTTATGAAGAGCAGAATGAAGCCACAATGGCTGAAGTAGAAGCAAAGGAAAAGAAGTTTCAGGAAGCCCTAGAAATGCTGAAGAAAGAGCAAGAGGTTAGTGAGCCAGCCCTCCTTCTCTCCATCCTTCTTTTTATTCCTTGTTACTTTCTTTCTTCTTTCCCCTTTCCTATCCTCCTTTCCTTTCTTTCTCATTCCTTCATTTTTCTTCCTTTTTTCTCTCTCTTTTCTGCCTTCCCTTCATGCTTCCTTCTTTCCCTCCTTTCTTCCTTTACTTTTTTCCTCTCATCTTCCTATGTCTCTCATTCCCTCCTTATTCAAATATAGGCCTTCTCTTTCCAGGTTGATTTCCATTTTTTGGCCAGGTAAAAAAGGCCATTTTTGCCTCATTTCTTTCATACCTACTAGCCTTAATCACAGAATGGGAATTTAATTATCTTAATCAAACTGAGACCTATTAAAGACCTTAACTTGAAAAGGCCAAGGTGTCCTACAGCATCCAGGGCCATCTCCAGCTATCCTGATCTGTATCTGTCCACCTGAACCAAATGGCTTTGGAGGGGAGAGTGCGGCAGGTGACAATGCACTGTCCTCCCTCCCTCAAATCCAATTCACTTGCAGATCAAGATTATTTTTGAGAATAAAGGACAAACAAAACCAACAATAACCTGGGGTGAACTAGCCGGCTTCTAAGGTCACTGTCCCTTGTAAGCTTTCTGAAATTTGTTCTTCTGTTCCAGTGGGTGTGCTCTACTATTTCACTCTGCCCTTGCCTTTCCTAACAAGCTTCTTTTCCCAATAAAGAATGTTTTGAGCACAATAGCCCGGAGCATAAAAGTACCATGGTTCCTAAGCATTTCATGATGATGCTTGTAAATGACATGGGTACCTTCTGGGTCCAGGATCTCAATGTCTTTTTTTTTTTTTTTTTGCAGGTCCTGGCTGCCATGGGGATTGACACAAGCTCGCTTCTTTCCTTTGAAATGTCGCCTCTAGCCTCCAAAAATGCCAAAGAAAGAAGAAACAGGATGAATCAAGTGAAATCTGAGGACTCCATAGAAGATACCAGCTACCCTCACCAGAGGAAGACGGTAACAGTTCACCTAGAAATTTATGACTTTGTTAGTGTAGCACACTTGTCCAGATGCCTTTTAAGGTTTTTAGGTTGGGTGACTGGATTACTAGAGATCTTCGAGACCCATTCAAACACAGTCTTTCCTACACATATATGTGGGGGAGCATGTTGGTATCCATCCCTACTCCTTCAGACCAGGAAAGAATGATTAGTCAGTCAGTCAACAAGCATCTATTACGTAGCCAGCTGTGCTAGAATCCCCCTAGTGAAAGGACACCCATTGCCTCCTCTGGCCACCTTTTCCTCTTTTGGATGACTCTAATTGTCAGAAATCTTTCCATGACATCAGAAATCTGGCCTTCTCCAGTTCCTATCCTTGCCCCTAGTTCAGCCTTCCAAGGGCCAAGCAGATGAAACTTAATCATGCTTCCCTACACTGGCCCTCCTTGTAGTTAGAATCAACTCTTCTGATATCCTGAGTTATCCTGTTCTTTTGACTGACCCTCAAAGGCAGGTTCACAAGTTGGAACAAGGTCATTATTTTGGCCACAAGTTGGGAGGTCATTATTCCGAAGAACAAAAACTAAATCTGAGATAATTTAATCTACAGATGAGCCAAGTAGTTCACAAGAAGGAAAATGTCTAATTGCCTTGATATTTAATTGAACTAATATTTATTAAGCACCTAGTAGACACTTAGCTAAGAGACAGCTAAGTGATATCATAATAAGTAGAATCTACACCTGGAATCAGGAAGACCTAAGCTCAAATCCAGTCTCAGACACTTACTAATTGTGTGACTATGCGTAAGTAACTTTACCTCTATTTCCTTATCTATAAATGGGAATAATAATTGCATCTACTTCCCATGGTATTTGTGATGATCAAATAAGATACCTAGCACGTAATAGCTATTTAATAAACACGTGTGTTCTTCCCTTCCTTTCTTCCTTCCTCCTTCCCTCCCTCCTTCCCTTTTTTCTTCTCTTCCTCTCTCCTTCTTTACTTCCTTCTTTACTTTCTTCCTTCCTCCCTTCCACTGTCTCTCCCTTTCTTCCTCTCTTCCTCTGTCCCTCTTTTTCTTTCTCTTTTCTTCTATCTCTCCATTTCTTCCTTCTTCCCTTCCTTTCTCCCTTCCTCCTTTCCTGCCTCCCTCTCTTCCTTCTTTCCTTCTTCTCTCCTTCTTTTCCTCTGTCTCTCCTGTTCCTTCCTTCCTTCCTTCCTTCCTTCCTTCCTTCCTTCCTTCCTTCCTTCCTTCCTTCCTTCCTTCCTTCCTTTCTTCTTTCCTTCCTTTCTAAGTGCTAAAGATACAGAGGCAAAACAAGCAAACAAAGAAATCCTAGGCCCTATACACAAGGAAATGACATTCCACTAAGGGAGGTAGGGAATGTACAACAGGATCACAGACAAGTAAACATAACATGTTGCAAGGTGAGAGAGAGGAGGAATAGAGAAGGCTTCTGGAAAAAGTAGCACTTTAACCGAGTTTAGGAGGAAGGGAAGGATATTGGTGTAAGGATATAGAGGTGAGGCAAGGGTACGTTCCAAGCATGAGCTATGACAACAGAACCCAGGCTGTGTAAGGGAAGCAATATAAAATAAAGTCTGGAAAATCAGTTTGGAACTGGATCTTATGTTCTCCCAGCTGGGATAGAGTTGATCTTAGAGCTATAAGAATAATAAGAAACTGGCCAGATACTCATGAGCCCACTGGGGTTGCTTGGAGGACAGTTGGGAGGTGAGACTACTGGAAGTCATCAATTCCCCTCCATGGCAGAAGTGATGGGAAATGAAGCTAAATTAAATATTTCATCCAGGCAATTAGATTGAAGTTCTTCCTTTCAACGACTTGAAGAAAACATTAATGAAGTTCCAAGGCTTTTCCTTGGGGAATTCTGAAAGCATTTAATATGATAAAGCCCTTTTCTGTTACTTAGCAGATACAGAGGCCCTCTCACAGAGTTAAGAATCAAGGAGTCAAATTAACATAGAACTTTTCAAGCAATTGAAGTCATTCATTCATTCATTCATTCATTTAGCAAACTGTCATGGACAGCACTCTGACAGAAACTGGTTAGGTTTTTTGAATGTCCAATGTAAGTGTAATGGGGAAAAACAATTCAGCCCCTCAATATCCCCACCCCTACCATGTTCAAGTGATCTTTCACAAGCTTGTTGGAGCCGCACTTGAGAATAGTGACACAAACTTGGGAAAGGGGGTCACCAGAGTGGCTCAGTGTCTTGTGTCAGATGGGTAAAACTCCCTTGTTTCCCCTTTTTACATAAAATGTAAGATATAGTCTCTTATGTAGATGCAATGGTTGTACTTGAGAATTTCTAATTTCTAAGATCCTTTCGGCCTCTGAGTGGGAAAGAAGCCCAGGCCCCTTTACTGGATTTCTTTCTTTACCTGTCTAGATTCAGCATTTTCATACATGTTTGTTGGATTGGAATAATTTGAATTAAGCAATTTGTGAAAGATTGCTTATGTTTTACCACCAATTCCTTGGTTTTAACTTGGGCTGATTTCCTCTTATTATATTTTATACAGATTTATATATTCTTCTTATATATAATATATATATATATATTATTTTTTATATTTATAATATAATTATAATATATTATTGCATAGATACCACCCCCACTCCTCAGCTCACTCCCAGCTATCTCTTCCCAGTCTTGGTCCTCCCCATTCTGCTGTCCTCTTCACAGAACCTAGTCTCCATTCCTCTAATTGGTGCTTTTGTCCCTCTCAGACTCATAGACTTAGAAAGCTAAAAGAGTTTTTAAACTTCATCTAGTCTCCATGAACTTTGGAGTTTTAAAACTCCCAGGTCCTTTGGGTTCACATTTACTTTACATAATCTTCCCATCATTTTTCACATCTATCTTTCCTGATGATAAAGACATGTTCCAAAAAATTCAGGACAACTAATTTATTCCATCATTCCCTAATCACCGGGAACACGGGCTGTTTCTAAGGGGTTATGTAGTGGTTGGCTATTTTTCTGTTTTGAGTGAAACCTCTATGAATATTTATGTTTGTGTAGTTTTCCTCCATTATAAAAACCATTCTCAGTGTGTATATTCTAGTAGTAAAATCACTGTGTCATATCAGTTATCTATCCATTTGGTACCTATTTGTTTTATTATTTGAAGAGATAAGAATTTCCCTCCTATCCATGTTTATAAGGAATATATTATTCCATTTCCTTCTGTCTAATATACTTTTTAAAATCTGTTTATCCTTTATGTATTGGGAACTCATTGTTAATCTAATCCCATTTCTTCCTGATGCTCTTCTCCAATTTCCCTAACAGGTTTTATTGAATAATTTTTCCTTGCCTTAGTGTTATTTAATCCGGTTCCATTTTAGAAGTTCTAGAGTCAAAAGCTCTAGTTCTAGTACATTTTGTTCTATTGATCTGTATTTTTTTTAATCCAACTCCAGAACAATTCTGAAACCTATCCATTTAGCAGATGAGACCTGACCATGGAAATCTTCTTCCTTCTTCCCTCCTTTGTATATCATTTCAATGTTTCTATCCATTGATTACTGTGGATAGAATTACCAGGCTTTTATGTAATTTTATGAAATAACCCACTGGCATTGGAATTAGAACCTATTACAACAACAACTTCATCCATGTAGGATTTCCATCTTTAATCATATAAATAATTTTCCAATTATTTAATTTTTGTATTCTTTTATTTTCTTTTTATTTTTTTATAAGACTTGAGTATGTTATGGCCAGTTAAGGGAGAAGTACTGAATTGTTTGTCATTAACAATAACAGAGATCTGTAGAATGCTTCAAAGCTTTCAAAATTCTTCACAAATATGATCTCATTTGAACCTCATGACAGCTCCCTGAGGTAGTGATCTTTTATATATCTCACTTTACAAATGAGGAAATTGAGACTTAAGTGAGAAGCTGTGCGATGGAGCAGGAAAAAAACTAGTCCCACTTCTGATGCTTGGACAATTCCACTTGGGCAGGTCATTTAACTCTCGCCAGGCCGGTTTCCTTTTTTGTAAAATGAGGGAGTTGATCTAGATAATCTCAGAGATTTCTTCCAGCTCTAGATCTTCCCATGATAAAGTACCAATAAATGTCAGGAGACAGAACAGAACCCAGACCTTCCTTACCCCAAGTCTAATACTTTGGCTATAGTATTCCTCCTAATGTTTATTTCTTCTAATTTTTTGTTAGAAATATATTAAAATCCTAAGGTTTGGTGGGTTTATATGACATCTTACTATAATGCAAAAAAAACCCCAATATTATTTTGATAAATTTTCTTAGGGTCTAAAGCTATGATCACACTATCTGCAAACAGAAAGATTTTTTGCCTCTATTCTTATTCCTTTAACTTTTTTGACCTTACTTTTTTTTTTTTTTTGCTATAACTAGTATTTCTATACCAATGTAGAATAGTTAGAATGACTAATTCTTTTTAGTGGAAAAATCTCTAACATTTTTCCATGACTTGTAACGCCGGTTCTTGATAAATGTTGGGGGGAGGGGGTTCATGATAAGGACAAATCCTTTTGTGTCTATACTTCTTAAGTTTTTGTTTTTTTAATTAAAATGTATGGTATTTTATCAATAGTTTCAGTCATTTATTGAAAGATTTTTTTTCTTTTCAATATAATTTGTTATCCTGATCATTTCCCTAATACTGAACCATCCCTGTATTCCTGGTTATCATAATGAATGTTTCTTATTTAATTGAATAGTTCTGCAGAGAAGATCAGTACATGATATTGACCTTTAGTTTTCATTTTCTAATGGTTTTGAAGATTAGAACTACATTTACTTGATAGAAGAACTGAGATAGAATTCCATCCTCATTTATTTATGACAGAAATTATGTTCCCTTTGTGCTGTAATAACATGATCAATTTTTATAAAAATTCCAATTTCTCTATGTGTTTCAGATATATGTCTGGAATAAAATTCAACATTCCTGATTTTTTATATGATTCTGTTTATATGTTTATTAAATCTATTTTCTTTTTTGTGTTGATTCACATTCAGTTTCTCTCTCTGGATATGTATGGCTCTCTCTATCACAAGTCTATTAGAATTATCTTGAATCACCTCATTGTTGAAAAGAGCCAAGTCCATCACATTGGTTACATAAATTTGTTGTTTCTGTGTATAATGTTCTCTTGGTTTCCAAGTCCTTGCCATTACAAAAAGGGCTGCTACAAACATGTTTGCATATGTGGGTCCATTTCCCCTTCTTTATGATCTCTTTGGGATACAGACCCAGTAGAGACACTGCTGGATCAAAGGATGTGCAGTTTTAGAACTGTGTACAATGTTCTCTTGGTTCTAATCACTTCATTTTTTATCGATAAGTCTCTCCAGGCCTCTCTGAAATCATCCTGCTGATCGTTTTGTATAAAACAATAATATTCCATTACTTTCATAGACTATAACTTATTTTTTTTATTTATAATTTTTTTCACAGTATATATGCATGAGTAATTTTTTTTTATAATATTATCCCTTGTATTCATTTTTCCAAATTATCCCCTCCCTCCCTCTACTCCCTCCCCTTGATGACAGGCAATCCCATACATTTTACATGTGTTACAATATAACCTAGATACAATATGTGTGTGTAAATACCATTTTCTTGTTGCACATTAATTATTAGCTTCCGAAGGTATAAGTAACCTGGGTAGATAGACAGTAGTTCTAACAGTTTACATTCACTTCCCAGTGTTCCTTCTCTGGGTGTAGTTGTTTCTGTCCATCATTGATCAACTGGAAGTGAGTTGGATCTTCTTTATGTTGAAGATTTCCACTTCCATCAGAATACATCCTCATACACTATTGTTGTTGAAGTGTATAGTGATCTTCTGGTTCTGCTCATTTCACTCAGCAACACTTGATTTAAGTCTCTCCAAGCCTCTCTGTATTCCTTCTGTTGGTCATTTCTTACCAGACAATAATATTCCATAACATTCATATACCATAATTTACCCAACCATTCTCCAACTGATGGACATCCATTCAACTTCCAGTTTCTAGTTACAACAAAAAGAGCTGCCACAAACATTTTGGCACATACAGGTCCCTTTGCGCTCTTTAGTATTTCTTTGGGATATAAGCCCAGTAGTAGCACTGCTGAGTCAAAGGGTATGCACAGTTTGATAACTTTTTGGGCATAGTTCCAAATTGCTCTCCAGAATGGCTGGATTCTTTCACAACTCCACCAACAATGCCTCAGTGTCCCAGTTTTCCCACATCCCCTCCAACATTCATCATTATTTGTTCCTGTCATCTTAGCCAATCTGACAGTGCACTATAACTTATTGAGCCAACTGATGATCTCAGTTTCCAGTTTCTTGCTACTATAAAAAGGGTTGCTATAAATGTTGTACATATGGGTCCTTTCCCCTCTTTTATGATCTTTTTAGGATACACTCCCAGGAGAGACTACTGAATCAAAGGGTATGCATAGTTTTATAGTCCTTTGGGCATGGTTCCAAATTGTCCTCCAGAATGGCTGGATCACTTCACAACTCTACCAACAATGCCTTAATGTTCCAATTTCCCCACATTCCCTCCAACATTTATCATTAACTTTTCCTGTATAATCTTAGCCAATCTGAGAAGTGTGAAGTGTTATCTTTGCATTTTATCTACATTTTCATTTTTCTAATCAATAGTGATTTAGAATATTTTTATATGACTAGAAATAATTTTAATTTCTTCATCTGAAAATTGTCTTCCCTTTGTTTATCAATTGGGTAATGATTTGTATTCTTATAAATTTGAGTCAATTCTCTCTATATTTTAGAAATGAGATCTTTATCAGGAACATTGGCAAAAAAACAAAATTTTCAGCTTTCAGCTTCCCTTTTAAATTTGGCTACATTTGGTTTTGCTTGTGCAAACCCTTTTTAATTTGATGTAATCAAAATTATCTTGCATTTTGCATTTCATAATAGTTCTCTAGTTCTTCTTTGGCCATAAATTCCTTCCTTCTCCATAGATCTGAGAAGTAGATTATCCCTTGTATCCATTTGCTTATCATATCATCATTTATGTCTAAATCATGAACTCATTTCAACCTTATCATGGTATAGAGTGTGAAATGTTGGTCAGTATCTAGTTTCTGCCAAACTATTTCCCAGTTTTTCCAGCAATTTTTGTCAAATAGTGAGTTCTTATCCCAGAAGCTGGAGTCTTTTGCTTTATCAGACACTAGATTACTATAGTCATTGACTATTGTGTGTTGTGAACATTTCACTAATCTATCCAGTATCTGCATTAAAGAAGAGAATTTCTTACCTAGTTATTCCTTATCTCAGTAAATTCATAGGTCAGTCCATCCCTGTATTTATTTTTTTTTTAATTATTCCTACCCTTTTCACTTTAGAGCTTTGCTTTTCATTCCCTTTTTTTTCTGTCTGTAATGATGATAATAAATCTATAATGATAGTCTCCTTTTGTTCATTTGAGCCCAATTATGTCATTCAGTAGTTTACCAAAACAATACTACAGTTTTGCTTTTAACCCGCCTTGTGGTGATTATATTAACACAGCAATTACTTAGTCACTATTGTAAAGAACTTGCTAATTAAAGCATTTAGCTTTATGACCCAGTTTGTTTGAAGGCTTCTCCTGTTTTCCAGTCAAAAACTTCTCCAGCTTTGAGCCTTTGTGTCCATGAATTGTTCAAAGTTCTCTTTATTATTATTCCAGTCTTTTGTTTTCTGAAAGAATGTTGGGAGGCTAATTTGGGGTTCTCTAGTTCTCATCTTTCTGTAGCACCCCTTCTGGGATACTCCCTCCACTTTCACCCCTCCTCAAAGAACAACTACTACCCTCAGGGTCTGAGGATCCCCTGTGGTTATTCATTCATAAAAACTGTAACTCACAATCTCCTCCCAGTGTGTTTCCCCTAGATAATCAGCCCATAGACATAATTAAGTCTTAACAAAAGCACTAACAGTTCAGTAGTTACCAAACACTTTCCCCAGATAGACTCACCCCCAAAGGCATGTTTCCTTGGAGAAAGTGGGCACCCACTTAGAAGACACACCCATAAGTTGGATGTGTATATGGCCAAGACAGTTCACAATTGTAGTAACTTATCCTCTCTAGATCCTTTCTTTTCTTGAATAGTCTTCATAAATAACCCTGCAGGGTACATTTTCTAGTCACTCAGTATTGGAATTTCCAGGTTCTCATCTTTTCCACATTTTGACTCTTAGCTAACCTATTTTTTGAGTTCATAGAAAGCCTTTTAAACTTCTTAAATGATTTCTCTGTTTCTGCCTGCTGAAGAGTTTATACCCCTTTGATCTTCTTGGTGGCCCCAAAAAATCTCAGATTATTCTCCAATTCCTGAATAGAGAATCTCATTCTGAGCAAATAATTCTGCTGCTAGATAGGGAATGGGGGAAGAGGAAAGATAAATTCTCCAACTTCCACCAGAGTTTGGGTCCCTCCTGGAAGAGTTCCTGCTGGAACTGTGTTCATTGGATCCCTTAAAAAACCCTCAGGAGTTTGGTCAACTTTTAGGCCATCCAAAGGCCTTGCCCACTCTGATACTGTAAGAAAAGAGTATTCTTAGTGTAGGGAATTAGATGAGAGTGTTCATACTTTTTCAATACATAAATACTTTATCATACATGATTCTATCAAGTGATTAAATCACCTTACCTGGGGCAGGAAAGAATTGGAACTTCCCCTTTATATTTCTGAATATAATATTTCAACTACTGTTATTTTTCAATTGTGTGATGTTCAAATGACTATTTTATCTTAATACCTTTTATCTTGGCTGTTTGTAGGATCATTTTCTTTATCTTATAATATTGAGGCTTAATAATGATGTAACTAAGTGATTTTAATTTGGGGTTCGTTTCTTTTGACATTCTGAGAACTTTTTATAATCTATTCATTTTAATACTTGAGGAAAGATTTTCTTGAATAATGACAAAATCTTAAGTTCAGCTTCTTTTTCTTCCCAGTTTTGAAGAAAAAATTGCTATTCTTAAATGTTATTTCTCTGATCTAATATATACTCATCACATTTGTCTGTTTTGCTTCCAGATCTTTTTCCAATTCCATAACTGAAGTTACTTTTATCTTTCCATTGTGTCTTCAATAATATAATTTTACAATTCATCAAAACTATTATTTTATTTTTTAATTTTAGGACTTTTTTTTTCAATTATCAAGCATTTTTTCTTCCTTCCTATCTATTAAGGGAAAGAAAGAAAAAAAGGAAGGCAGAAGGCAGGAAGACAGGAAGTAAAGAAGGCAGGACGGAAGGCAGGAAGGAAGGCAGGAAGGAAGGAAGGAAGGAAGGAAGGAAGGAAGGAAGGAAGGAAGGAAGGAAGGAAGGAAGGAAGGAAGGAAGGAAGGAAGGAAGGAAGGAAAAGAATACCACTGTAATAATTAAGCATAAGTGAGCAAACAAATTCCCATGCTGGCCAAGTCCAAAAAGGCATTTCATTCTGTATATTAATCTATTACCTTTTTATGGAAAGTGAGTAGCATCATTATTGAACCTCTAGAATCAGTTTGTCATTGAATTGATCAGACTATTAAATCTTTCCGGATTATTCATTTTTAAAATTTTGATATCATTGAAAAAACTGTTCTCTTCACTTCTATTTTCATTACTCTGCATCACTTTACATGAGTCTTTCTAGCTTCCTCTGAAATCATCTCTTTAACCATCTCTTCTTACAGAACAATAGCATTTCATTAAATTCACAAAGCATATTTTGTTCAACCATTCCTCAAATAACAGGTACCTGTCCTCTTACTTTCCAAATCTTTGCCACCACAAAAAGAACTGCTATATTTTTCAGATTCATACACATGTCAAGACAACATCTCATGATATTATTGGTCCTCCTTGAAAGCTAAGAACAAACATTTTTGGTATATTTTGTGAGTCCTTTTCCTCTTTCCCTCATCTTTTTAGAGAGTATAGACCTAGTATTAATATTGTTCAGTCAAAGGGTAATCATAATTGGATGGTCCAGATTTTTTTTTAGGATGGCTGTACAATTCACAAATTGTACAATAGAGTATTAACGTATTTGTTTTTCCACAGCCCCACCCACATTTCACATTTTCCTTTTCTACCAACTTTCACAACCTGATAGGTGTGAGGTTGAATCTCAGAGGTATTTAATTTGCATCTCTCTAATTATTAGTGATTTATAGCATTTTAAGCAATTTTTTCAATTATCAAGCATTTTGTCCTTCTTCACAAAAACTGTGTTCATAAACTATTGACCATTTAGCAATTATAAAAGGATTTTTATTCTTATAAATTTTAATCAATTCCTTTTATATCTTAGAAGTGAGATGTAAAATTTTTTTATTAAATTCCTTAAAGATATTTCTAAACTCTTGTGCTTCATCATGGTGTTATTCATATATCTTTAGTTGCCAATTCCTTTTTAAATTTAGTTTTCTAATTTTGCTAATTTCATTTCTTTATAATTCTTTTTGTGTTTTTAAATTGTGCATATTTTTTCTGTCTTGACAAAATTCTAACTTCTATTTTTGGATGCTACCATTTTTTTTCTTCAAGAGAAACAGCTTTATGTAATAGGTAAAGAAAGTTTTTATGTTTTGTTTTTGTTTTTTATTTAAGCTTGAAGCATAATAAATTCTGTTCTAACCCTTTATTTTAACTGGGTGTTTTTCTGTTTCAAGAACCATGGCAAGTAAAATGGCAAAAGTAAGGTATGTCTTCTCTGAGCAAGAAAACAGTTTATTAACAGTAACATGTGTAACTGTTAATAAAGTTAATAAAGACGGCTCCCCATGGGTGATAAAAAAGAGAAAACCCTCTTTACTGAAATTTAGGAAAGGAAGTTGTGGGTGAATGAGGAATATCACAATTGATTACAACTGGAAAAGCTGAGTTGGTCTTCCTTGTGGATGATCATACCTCTCTGACAATTAAGCTATGTTAATTGCTTATTGGACCTCAACTGCCTCAAGTAGTCTTGGCTAAGAAAGCAGAACCACTCCAGTTAGAACCACTCCAGTCAGGACCACTCCAGACAGGAATACCCATCAGGTTAGTTGCCCCCTTGGGGAAAATGAAAGCACTCATAATTTCATAGGAAGAAATAAAGGCAGAAGGATTGTCTGGAAGGGGAAGGGCTCAGCCTAAACTGATTTTCATTTACAAGCAGCAAAACAGAGGTTGAAGATTAATTGCTTTATGGAGCAAATAAACCAGGGACTGTTTGGCTGACCCTTTCACCTTAGGAAGCTTTTTTTTTTTCTGAATTTCTAAGCTAATCGTTTTTCTTTAGTTGTTTTGGTTGTGACTGATCTCATTTGGGGTTTTCTTGGCAAAGATACTGAAATGGTTGGCCATTTCCTTCTTCAACTCATTTTACAGATGAGGAAACTGAGGCAAACAAGGTTATATAACTTGCCCAGTGTCACACAACAGGTAAATATCAGGGGCTGGATGGGAACTCAGGTCTTCCTGACTCTATCCACTGCTCCACCTAATTGCTCTTAATGATTCGCTGTGATTTTTTGCTAACTTTTCCACTCAGATTTTGACTTGGCACATTTTTTGTTGTTGCTAAATACATAGATTTTTAAAATTATTTTTAGCTTATACATGTACATTCATTTTAAAAACATATTTCCATATGAATCATGTCGGGAGAGAAAAATCAGAACAAAAGGTAAAAACCACGAGGGAAAAAAAAGGTGAAAATTGTATGCTTCAATCTGCATTCACTCTCTATAGCTCTCTACCTAGATGCAGACAGCCCTTTCCATCCAAAGTTTATTGAAATTAACTTGGATCACTGAATTACTGAGAAGAGCCAAGTCTATCATAGCTGATCATAACACAGTCTTGCTGTTACTGTGTGCAATGTTTTCCTGGTTCTGCTTGTTTCACTAAGCATCAGTTCATGCAAATCTTTCCAAGCTTTTCTAAAATCAGCTCCCTAATTGTGGAAATTTGACAAGATTTCGTATTTCACTCTGCCCCCTAAAGAAGATGTTCTTAACTTGGAATTCATGGCATGATTTAAGGAGGTCCTTGATCTTAAATGGAAGGAAATTGCATCTCTATTTTCACTAGCCTTTAACTGAAATTTAGCATTTTCTCCAATTATGTAAAACCATTATTCTAAGAAGGGGTCAGCAGTCTTCCTCAGCATTCCAACGGGTCCATAATACACAAAAATTAAGGATCATTGGGACATTGATAATAGGAATTAGAATCCTATTTTTAATTTCACCTTCGACACTATCTAGTTGTGTAACCCTAGACAAGTCATTGAATATCTCTCATCCTCAGTTTTTATGTATAAAATGGAGATAATAATAGCACCTAATTCTCAAGGTTCTTGTGAAAATCAAATGAGAATTACATGTATAAATACATATGTATAAACCTTTGCAAACCTTAAAGTGTTATGTAAATTTTAGTATCATTATTATTATTATATTCCATCATTTTTACTCTGCTTTTAATCACTAATATCATTCTATTGTGTCAGTGCTATTTGGTTTCCTAGTACGTAAAATTCTTTATTAAATACTTTGCTAAAAATTTAGGTAAACTAGATCCATACCATTTTTCTAATATAAAAATCTAGTAATCAGAAGTGTGTTCATAAGTTTTAACAATCAGCTCTCCGGAAAAAAACAAAAACAAAAACAAAAACAAAACAAAACAAAACAAAAAAAAGCACAGCACATGCTCTAAGTTTAATCTGCATTGTTAACATTTTCTTCATCATATTTGTAAGTCTAGACTTCAAGAAAACAATAAATCAAGCCCTGATCGCATTGAAGCATTTTAGGAGGTAGAAAACCTCACACTAAGAATGAAGCCATCCATTCTCATAAGCCATTTCAGCTTGCTCCAACATACCCCTCTTAGTAATTAATCCAATCTAAAGAGTAAAAGAGTTTAGTCTGACATGACCTGTCCTAATTAAAGCCATATTATCTTTGTGATCAGTACTTCATTTTCTCTATGTTTACTAATGCATTAATAATGCATTGTTGATTCTTGCCAAGAATCAAAGTCAGGGTCACCAGTCAACAGTTTACAGATGTCAACCAGTAATTTGTTAGGGGGAAAAACAATACAATGTTTGCCTGTCACCTATCCTGAACTCTATATCTACTCAATATATTCTTTCAAAGATTTCTGGCTATTTAGTAATTGTTTGCCAGTTCTCTTAATTCCATATGATGTCTGTCTGGGCTTGGTGACTTGAGTTCATTGAGAGTTTCAACTCTCTAATAGTTTTTTTTTTCCTTTCCAATATAAAAAATCATTCATCTTTGCAAAAGAAGTGAATTAAACATAAGTTGAGTGGTTCCACTTTCACCTGATTTCCATGATCATTGTCCCATCCACTTTGATCAGTGATTCCATTCTTTCTCTGATGTTCCTCTCACTCTAGTAGCCCTTTTACTTGCTTAGCATTCACCATAGGCTCAGATCTTTGTGTATCCTTGACACTATGCTAAGAGTTTCCTCAATTACCCCTCCTTGATTCATCTGAATTGGTTGATGAGTTCCTTCTGCAGCTACATCAATCTCTTTAAATTATTCTCCCCTTTTTCCTGCCCTGTGTAATTTTTTTGTCTTTGAAAATGCATCCTTGAGAGCTTCTTAAACTTTTTGAACTAATTTGTCATGTAGAATTAATTTTAGGAAGTCAGATCCTGCCTATAATTTCTCTAAACCCTTTGAAATTGACTTTCCTCAAATCCAGTCCAGGGATCAGAACGTGTTCTTCAGCTCTGAGGTTCTGGGGGTCCATGCCTCTTTTCTTTTGATGTTTTATTGTGGGTCCTTTCTCCTGATAAGCTGAAACCTGGCAAACTAGTCTTGGCAGATGGGTCTGTGATTGAATTATCCCCATGAAGAGCCTACTGAACCCCCATATTCTACAGCCCTATATCTCTCCTGTATTTATAATATAGTCTGATATGAGAAGTAAAGCTTAGGATAATCAGGTTTTAATAGAGTTGCTGATACTTTCTACTATCCCCACTGGAAATTATGAAAATTTTCCTTATACTTAATGGAGAACCATTAAAACACCCAACTCTTTCTGTCCACTTCCACCCCCACCCCCAATAAATAACCTCACAGGATCATTTAATTTCAGAAAGATATTTAACTGGACTCCGCTAAAATCAATTTTTCCTGGTAGCATCCTGTCTTTGGACAAGTCCCTTCCATACTCTGGGGCTCGGTTTCCTTTTCTATAAAATGAGTGGATTCGATGTGATGGCCGCTCTGCTCCCTCCCAGCTCTATATCTAGCTTCAGATGCCTCATTATAACATAGAGGAAAGCCTGGGTTTCCAAATGGAAGCTCCTTGAAGCCAGCCTCAGTAGAAAGCCAACTCCTGTTTGATTTTGTATCAAATTTGCACCTAGCAGTGTAGTTCCTTGTGCCTTTTTGGTCTCTACCTGTAAAAAATAACTTCTTGTAGGGAAACATCCTTCACTGATACAAATTGGTAGCTCATCTAAATGTTTATTGCCTCAAAGAGTTGCCTAAGGCACTGAGAGATTGAGGGACTTGCTGAGGGTCCTACACCCAGGATAGGTCAGGGGAAGGACTTGAAAATGAATCTTCTTGGCTCTGAAGCCAGCTCCCTATTCCCCACCCAGCACTATCATCATATTATATAGCAGTAATGCTCACTCCCATAAAAATCATAGAATTATGAGTTAATGGAGCCTGAACTCTAACCTAGAACAATAATAAGTAAGAGAAGTGGTGTGGAAGTCAGGGTGGAGAGTTTGTCAGGGGCAAAAGATTTCTCAGGAAATAAGAAAAGGCTAGTTTCAATTAATGATGGCTCTGTTGTTCTGTAAGTTGTTTTGTTTGTTTTTTTGTTTTGTTTTGTTTTTTCTTAATATGGCTTTCTCCTTTTTCTGCTGGGGATGGTACCCAGTCTTTCCTTAGCATCAATTATGGGCCCAATGGCAATTCAGGCAAGAGAAGGTACAGCTATGGAAACTTTAATCTCAAGAATCAAGATGGTCTGGATTCTGTCTTTACGGACGATGAGAAAACCACCAGTAAGGAGAATGAGAGTCGACGAGGGTCGCTGCTTTTGGCACATATGGGGCGACGCTTGAGTATGCAAAGCCAAAGGATCGCCTCATCTCAGTCTCCCATACCCACCTCCAGGCAGGAAGGCAAAGAGCAAAGCAACCCTGGGGAATGCAATGGGAAGCCTTCTTTGCTTGGTGGAGACCCCATATCTGGGAATGTCACATCCTCGGGGGAGATCGAAAAATCTGGAAAAGTAGATATGGTAAGTGGGGAAAGCTAGCATTAGTGTAGTCTGGGATTTAGAATGGAACAATCCAAGCCTCTTTGAGAGGGACAGGATTTCAGAGGCCATCTGGTCCCTCCCCGTGTTTAATGAGAATGCCCTCACCAGCACCCTCAACAAATGGTTATCTTACTTTTTGCCTAGAATTTGAATGGGAAGAGGGGAGAAACCCATTTTGTTATCAGATGGCCCATTCCATTTTGGGACAACTCAGATTATTAGGAAAATTTTTCCACCATCAAATTTTAATTTGCCTCTTTGAAACTTCCATTCATTGACCCTGATTCTTTTTTTCTAGAGGCCATATCCCTTTGTCACATGACAATCTTTTGGTTAATTGAAGACTACTATCCTATCCCCTCTCCACTCCTACCCCATCCTTTCTTCTGGTGCATCATTTCTAATTTCTTTAATTGTCCTTCACATTCCGTGATCCTGAGGCCCCTCATAGATCTGGTTTCACTTCCTGGTGCATCCTCAGTAAGAATTCCCTCACATTTTGGCAGAATTTCAGTATCCACTTTTGTGACTCAGATTCAAACTATTTGTCTCAGATCCACTAGGACCCTCTACATCTTTCCCCTACAATTTGCATCTACATCACTCTTCCCTACCAGAGATGACGCTGAGTGAGTCCCATGGGATGGCTCCCCCCTGACGGCATGTTTGTATATCCACAGACTTCTGAGGAAGCCAGAAAGAAGAACGCACTGGCAGCCCACACCTTGTCTGCAGAGTATTGCGATGAACCATTCCGAGTGAAAAGGGCAGTGAGTGTAGTCAGTATCATTACCTCTGTCCTTGAGGGTAAACTGTCTTTCACTTTAATATATTCTCTTTATTGCTTTTGTTACAGTCCTTGCTAAGATCCACCACCAAAGTTAGCTTCACCCTGCCCATGTGGCTTGGTCTCTCACATCTTTATGGAAGTTCATCACCAGCCACCCCCCTCAGTCCACATTGGGATGTTAGAAATACTTGACTGAGGCCAGAGTCATTTCTTGAAGGAAAAATGTCAGCATGATTTAGGAGAAGAGCTAACTTTATAAGGACCCAAAGCTGTCTAACAGGAATAGAGCAAGAGAAATGGAGATTTCACTTAACTCAACTCAACAAGCATATATTAAGTACTTACTATGTGCAAAGCAGCGACACAGTATGGTATAGTGGGTAAAGAGTTGGATTCAAAGTTGGGTCCAAATTTTGTGTCTGACCCATACCGGTTGCCTTTCAATGTCTCAGGACATAAATGACTCTCTTGAGAATCTAAGCTATAGAATAGTTGCCAATCTACAGTGATAGAGTATATTTTCTTATTGGGAACTTCTTACACCAAGGAAATCATGGGTTTAGACACCTAACAAGGGACATACAAAGACAAAAATAGAGAAAAAACCTAAAATTACATCTGAAAGTAAAACAGGAATCCAGAACAAGAGACAGAGCAATTACTAGGGCAGGGTCATCAGACCTTTGTCCTAGGGCACCAAATTTAGAGGGTCCTATATTCCTGGAGCAGCAGAGAAACAGCCAAATTTAGCATCTTGTTAACAGAAATAATAGGGCTTCCTCTCGTGTCATTTCTAACTTCAATTTAATGGAGAACTTGCTCTGGGAATAATGTATGGTCAATGTATAGGTTTTATAACCTAGGCATAAGAATTTCTAGTGGATGTTCTGATGTGAAGAGCACTCATACAGGTAAAGAGAAACATACAAGGTCTGAAGGCATCTTGGTTAAGAGATGAGCCATTTGGACAAATAGGTCCAAGAGAGGGGGGAAGTGAGATTAGAGGATTGTAAAGATTTCTGAGTGCAGAATAAGTGATAAAAATAGAACCCAAATGCTAGAAATCTAGAAAAAAGATCCAGAAAGTCCCCAATAGAACCAGAGTTAGCCAAAGCTTCTTCTCCATTGGTATTGCAATGTTGAGAACCCAGTGCTAATGTGAGACCTCAAAAAGTTCAGGAGCTCAAATCCTGACTCTGATACGTGCCAGTTGTGTGAAAACATGGACACGTCCCTTACCTTCTCAACTCCTTGGTTACCACACCTGCCAAATAAATCTACCCTAAAGGGTGTCCATGAAGCTTGTCTCGTAAAGTGCTTCATGGATTTTAAAGTACTCTATAAATGTCAGTTGTTATCATTCAGGTACTTTGATTTATCTTGAGAAACTGTTTTGGAGTGACTGAATTAAGTGGTTGAGAACAGTCAGGAGCTGGGATTATGAAATACACCTGTTCCCAAAGGATGATTGAAAGGAGTTGTCCCAAAGACAGAAGCAGGAGCCCTAATCCCCAGAGGAAGAAAGAGACTGAGCCCCCATGAGATGCAATAATGGATATGGTCTCCTGTGGGACATTCACTCCGCAGCTGGTCTTTCCATCATGTTCATGACAGGGGAAGCAACCAGTGGGCTGTGGAGAATGGACAAAAGTCCTCAAATAAATCACACCTAATTGCTCAAGTTTGAGTTTTAGAAATGTTCCCCAGGAGGTAAAGGAATAGATTTTTAAAATATAAATTTGGGGAAATTTTGGGTTTGAAGACTGGTTTGCTATGTCTTCTCCCTTTGGGCATAGGAGACAAGCAGATAAGGGATGACATTGTCATGCTCAATAGGGAGCAGTGAAGTCCACACAGATCCCCACTCAGAATAATGGTTTTTAAAGGCATAAAATTTGTATATGGATTCATACATATGCATATATGTAGAGAGAATACATATAATTCCAGAGGAAAACATTTATATTAAAATATGGTTATTAAAATATTTTTTAAAAGAGTCACAGAACACTAGGTTAAGAACTTGTAACCTAAACCTTATCAAGAAGTATAATAATTGGGCAGTGGATTTGAAGTCAGGAAAATTTGTATTTAAATTCTATTTCTTGAACTTATTAACTGGGAAAGTCACTTAGGTGACTACAATAATTAATCAACTAATAAACATTTAGAGTTAGCGAGGGTTAGGTTTTCTACAAGTGTTTCCTCCATAAAAATAATTATGAATTCAGAAATTTGAACAGTAAGTGAAGTGCTCCATTCCTTTTCCCTTTTCTCTACTTTTGGAAATGAACAAAATCTGGTCAGTGAATTTTGAATGGTACAGAGATGAAGTGTTCTAAAGACCAAGTCTACAGACTCATGTTTGTACATGTGGAGTTAACTCTCATTTCTATAAGGCAGGAAGAAAGTCAGGAAAAGTTTAGTGAGATGAATTTGAGAGATCCCATCCTGAACATTGAATAGAGAAATCAGAATTAATCCAGAAAAGATCAATGGAGCTGATGGAATGGTTCTCTAAGGAAATGGTTCTCTAAGGCAAAGTTGAAAGAGTTGGGAAGATCGTCTTGGACACAAGAAGACTGAGAGACAACTTAATCAAATCTTTAAAGCATTTTTACAACCCAATCCTCCCTTCTAATGTTTCTAATGCTTCAGAAAGGGCTGGGAATCTTCGTTAAAGCAAAAGGAAGAATTCAGTTAAACATAGAGAGGAACTTTCTAAATATTGACATTATTTAACCCCGGGCCAGGAGGAGAGGGATGTTTGGAATTTCTATCCCTGAGGCTCTTTTTAAAAACTGGAACCCCACATGAGGTCCTTCCTAGCTCAGAGTCTGAGTTTCTTTCCATACTGTGCTTAATTAATAGAATTTTTTTTTCCTTTTAACATGTAATCGAGCACTTATGGGTCGATTCTTATCTTTTTTAGAACTTGAAGAATCTGAGCAGAGGTGCCCCCCTTGTTGGATCCGCTTTGCTCGGAAGTATCTGATTTGGGAATGCTGTGAGACCTGGCTGAAATTCAAGGATCTGATAGCAAAGATCGTGATGGACCCTTTCACGGAGCTCATCGTCACCCTCTGCATTGTGGCCAACACTCTGTTCATGTCCATGGAGCACTATAATATGACCTCATCCTTTTCTTGGATGCTCCAAACAGGCAATATAGTAAATCATATTTTCTATTAACCGACTGTTGGGAAAAGGGGCAACGTCAAACTTCAGCTGATGGAAGGAATGGGAATACCATTGAGGAAAGGTTATGTCAGGGGGCAGATGGTTGGAGGAGACCCTTAGTTAGCTAGGACCCTGATTGTGGAAGCTGGAAGGAGAAAGTGGGTGGAATGGAATGCTTTGGGAGGAAGACAAAGGGAATAGCAAAATCCAGATTGTGCCATGAGGTGAATGACAGGCTCATGTGACTGAAGTGCCAGGAAGGGGAGCTGGGTTTAATTTTCTTCACCACTAACTATGGGTACTTGGGTGAGTCATCTTACTTCTACAGGCCTCAGTTGCCTTGTCTCTTTATATGCTATCAGTCCGACAGCAAGCCATTCAGCTAGTCTTAAAGTCTCTTCTGGCTCCAAATTTTGTTATTTTAGGATTGGAAACAATCTTGGTGGCTGTGCTGGATCCTACGGGGTCCTTCTCCAAGGAGTCAACCCTGGCATGCACCTGTCAGCTCCCCTTGGCCTGCCTTGTACTTAGTGCATTTTGGGCGATCGGTGATTTCAGTAATGGAGCCGCTCCCTACAGTGAGGCAGCTTGCAATCTCTCATTGCTGCCCATTTATCCAGGGATTCTGATCCATAATTTTTCATTCAAGGGCATCAGCGGGCCACTTCAGCCATGATCTGCTGTTCCTTGTTCTCACTTTGCTTTCCAGTCGCACATTTTTGCTCCACTTCTTCTGCTCCAAACATAGTGTAACTCTCTCACCCCCCGCATCTCTGCACTGACCTTTGGGTTCTCACTGGTTTTCATTTTTCTGCCTTCCTTGCCTTCCATGACCCAGAGCCTTGACAGTAAGCGGGCTGAGGTCAGTTAACCACAGAGTAATTTCCCAAACGCAATAATGTATGTGATGGACTTTGCCGGACAAAGGGCCTCATGGAGGCTGTTGTTGATATTGATGGAGATGACGGGGTTATTACCCAGCCCTGTCTCCTCCGCCAACACATGCAGAACGGTGCCCAAATTCAATAAATGCCCGTCAGGCTGGAGGCCATAAGCAAGGCAAGAGAAATTTTTCAGCTACTGCGTTTTATCAGGGGAGAAGGGAAGATCAACTTTATCTCATTAATTGGGTTTCATTGAGGAGGTTTAGTAGTGGACAGACAGGAGTACTTAGAGAAGTGCCTTCTCCCCATCAGGAGCAAAGCTTTCTTTCATATGGACCTTCCATGTCCTTTTGTGTATTGTAGATTATGTATGTATGCAATATGTACACATTCAGATATACATCCATACAAAAAAACAGTATTTATAGAACGTTTTCTAGTTTGCAGTGCAATTTCTATAGAATCTGACCCACTTGGGAAGTGGGTATCATTATTATCCTTATTTTACAGATGAAGAAACTAAAGCTGGCTGAGGTTAAGTGACTTGCCCAGAGCCACCCAGTTAGCATCTGAGGCAGGATTTGAGCTCAAGGCCTGCACTCATTCTACCGTGTCATCTAGCTGCTTTAAACACACTAGTATATAGAGAGATACACATGTTTATCTACACGTGCATATACTATACATGCTCATGTATAAACATACGTGTATGGGTGTACATGTGTATATAGATATACAAGAGATAGATGTTGTGATTCACGGGATGTACAGATAGATAGATATGTATCCATGCAATAAATGTGCATATAAGATACTTGCTTGTGTGTCTATGTGCACGGAGACATGCACATGTGTATATAGATATATGATATAGATGAATGTGTATCCATACAATAGATATACATGTAATATTCAGGCTCATGTAGAAGCAGGTATTCACGTGTGTCTATACAATAGATGTGTATATATCATGTATAAGCATGTGTGTATGTATATAGATATACACACATAGATATATGAATTGTATCTATACAATAGATATACATATAGTATCCATGCTCATGTATAAGCGTGTGTGTATGTGTACACATGTATGTATACAGATATACAATAGAGATACATGAATTGCATCCATACCATAGATATACATGTAATAGTCAGGCTCATGTATAAGCGTGTGTGTATGTGTATGGCTATACACTCATACCTATGTGTGAGAATATATCGGGGGCAGCGAGGGGGCGCAGTGGATAGAGCACCAGCCTTGAATTCAGGAGGACTCGAGTTCAAATCTGGTCTCAGACACTTAACACTTCCTAGCTGTGTGACCCTGGGCAAGTCACTTAACCCCAGCCTCAAAAATAAAATAAAAATAAAAGAGAATATATCAGCAGATCAGAGAGGGAAAGTGATGTGCCCACACACAGCCCAGCGAAGGCAGGTGGGTCCAGACCAGGGAATATCTTGTCATCCCGCCACGGCTGTCATTCTCTCTGTCAATCTTCCAGGCTGAGGATTCTGGTATCTATGCCATATTCAGAAGGGATTCAGTCCTGGGGAGGAGGAAGGCTTAGGATCCAACTTGACCGAAAACCTCCTCTCGCTCCACAGTTCTTCACGGTGATTTTCACCGCTGAGATGGTGCTCAAGATCATTGCCTTCCATCCCTACTATTACTTCCAAAGGAGCTGGAATATCTTTGATAGCGTCATCGTCACCTTGAGCCTGGTGGAGCTGGGCCTGCCCCAAAAAGCGAGCTTGTCGGTGCTCCGCTCCTTCAGATTGGTGAGATCTCTTCTTGCGGAGTTTGGGAAATGCCCCTTTAGTCAATTTAAGTGGATTCGGCTCATCTCCACTCTACAAGCCTGTATCACATAGGCAGCGTGCCTCAGGCGCTGAGTGTATAAGGGGAGGGGGAACCTACAAAATTGTCCCTGACCTCAAAAGACTCCCACTCTACTGGGGGAGGGTACTATAATAACAAGAAGAGCTAGCATTTCTATAACACCTACTATGTGCCAGACACTGGGCTAAGGACTTGCAAATATTTTCTCATTTGAAAAGTTGAAACCCTGAGAGGTTGAGGCGATTATCAGTCCCATTTTACAGTGGAGGAAACTGAGACCGAAAGAGATTAAGAGAGTAGTATGTGTCTGAGGTGGAGTTTGAATCTGGGTCTTCCTGGCTCCTGGCCATCTAGCTGACCATTAGTATATCCATGGAATTACAGCTCAGCCATCAATTCCAATATGAGGGACATGAGAATAATAATAGCTTCAATAGAAGGTAGACTATGTCAAGAAAAGTTTATTATTTTTTATATAATTTATCAGTAATATTGTTCTCCCTGAAAAGGGCAATGGGAATCAGGTTGGGAAGGGCTTTGGAAGGCAAATAAAGGATTCTGCACCATAGAGTCTGGAGCCCTAAAGTCTGGAACCCACTGTGCACAGAGAGTCCTTGCTGAAGC
Source organism: Sminthopsis crassicaudata (assembly GCF_048593235.1). Taxonomy (NCBI): domain Eukaryota; kingdom Metazoa; phylum Chordata; class Mammalia; order Dasyuromorphia; family Dasyuridae; genus Sminthopsis; species Sminthopsis crassicaudata. The sequence goes on along the minus strand of NC_133617.1, from coordinate 743,993,561 downwards.
TCCGTTTCCTAATCTTTAGAATAAGGACACCGCTCTAAATCCAGGATTCTTAATACGGGATCCGAATGTGGGTTTGTTTTAATATGTGGAGAATGACTCCAAAATAAGTAGGGTTTTGGTCATTCTGTTTTGTTTTTTAATTTTATATATTTAAAATGATTGTTCGGAGCAGAGTTCCTGAGGCTTTACCAAGTTCCTGAAAGGCCCCTGTGAGGTATAAACATGAAGAAAGGCTTAGTCCTACTCAGCTTGGTCCCAGAAGGCAGTACAGGAACTGCAGAGAGGGAGATTTAGACTTGAGGTGCAGGTTAACTTCCTCCCTTTTAGAGCTGTCCCACATCGGGCTATTCTGCCTAGGGTGGGGAGGGCCCGGAAATCTTCCAGCAAGGCTGACTGACTGAGCCCGCTATCTTCCTGCATGGATTTTACAGGAAGTGGACTCGGGCTTTCCTCAGTCCGGGGAGCTGCTATTTCAGGCTCAGTTTTGTACTTTTGTCTTGCACCAGGTTGTAGCCATTTTTGTGGTTGGAAAATTAAGAAGAATGACTTTTGCTTGGGGCTTGACCCTGAGAATAATATTACTGAAAATGAGATCTAAAATAATAATTATATTTGCAAGAATTTGGATGATGTCTTCATCCTGACTGGGCCCCATTTCCTTGTCTGTCAAACAAGGGGGTTGGGCTCAGCAGCCTCAAAGATTCCTGACCACTCTCCATGTAGGACCCCATCATCCCTTCTTTCCAGGTGAAAAAACTGATTTTCAGGGAGAGTGGGCAGCCCCCTTGTAGTCACACACTTAGTGAGTGTCAGGGGATTCCCTAGCTGGGACCGAAGCTTAGTGAAGGAAAGTGACTGGTCTATTCTTGGCCACACAGCTAGAAGTGACTGAGCTGGAATCTTCTCTGAGACCTTCCCAGTCTTCTCCTCCCTTCCTTAGCTTCCCCAAGGAAAGGTTTTGAACCCGGCCTCTGTATCCCACAGCACAGTGCTCAGAACTTGGAGAACATTTCACAGATAGATGCTGATGAAAATGAGGGCCTTAGGTTAAGCAATATCTAAGATTAGTCCCAAATTGATGATCCGAATCTAGAGATTCGGGCCTTAGATTCTGAATTGTTTCTGCCAGCCTGGGGGATGAATATGCTTTGACTCATCCAAAGACCCTGGCCAGCTCTCTTTCCTTTTCTCCAATCAACCCCGAACCCCAAAGCACATAATCGCCAGACAGCTGCTGGGAAGGGGTGCTTATGGAACAGAAGGTAGCCAGATTTCCCACAGAATGGCCACAACTCTGGCCTTGTTGCCCTCTGAGCCCCCAGCCACAGACTGGAAACCTGAAGTCATAGAACTTGATCCCATACATGCCCAGCTAAGCCTGGGAGAAATTTTCTTTTCTTTTCTTTTCTTTTTTAAAGCTTTCTACTTTCAAAATACATGCACAGAGAGTTTTCAACATTCCCCCTTGCAAAACTTTGTGCCCCAATTTTTTCCTCCCTCTCCCAGATGGCAAGTTATCCACTATATGTTAACCATGTGCAATTCTTCTCTCTGTATTTCCACAAATATCATGCTGCACAAGAAAAAAAATCAGATCAAAAAGAAAAAAAAATGAAAAAACAAAAAGCAAACAAACAATTAAAAAGTGAAAATACTATGTTGGGATCCTCACTCAGTCAAAATTTTCTAAAAGATGACTGAATTCATGTCAACAGACATTGATTAAAGCACTCCTGTATCCAAAGCATCATACCTGGGGGATATGAAGGCAGAGTCCAAACTGTCTCTGCCCTCCACGAGTGTGCCCATGCACACCGATGAGTGGTCATGATATACAGAGGAAGAGCAACGCTTGACGCTGGGAAGAACAATGGTCCCAAGTAGAAGTCGGAGCCTGAGCTGTGCCTTGAAAGAACCTGGGATTCTAAGAGGCAGAAGCGGTGGCGGGACGTTGTCTGAAGGGCACACATATGGGATAAAATGAGCAGGATACTGGCTGCCACCAGATTGAGTAGAAGGATGAGCTTGTAAAGAGGGGAGGGACATGAAATCAGACTGGAAAGGCAGGGACCCAAAGGCTATTACTTTTAAAAATTCTATTTCAGTTGCCCAATACTGTCCAGGAAGTTTTCCCTAAACTCTTAATCCCATTGCCTCCTTCTTTTAATTAGTTCCTATTTATCATGGGTATATTTTATTTTGCCTATTTTTGTTCGCATGGTGTCTTCTCCATTAGATTGTAAGCTCCTTGAGATCAGGGACTGCCTTTTGCCTCTTTTTAAATGCCCAGTACTTAGGACAGGGCCTGACACATAGTAGACTCTTAATTAATGCTTATTAATTGATTTTTGATAGATCAATGGATTAATAACAAAGAAGATACTAATGAACCACTCTAAAGTTTTTAAAGCATTTTGTGTGCATCTACTCAGTTGATCAGACATCATTATCTTCATTTCACAAGTGAGGAAACTGAGGTTCATGTTAATTCATGACAGCTAAGTATGTGGCCAAGTAAAGCTTTGGTCCCAGGTCTCAAAATTCGGGTCTTTCTCAGTCCATTATCTCTCGAGGACAATGATTTCTTTGAAGATTTAAGGGCATTTGAGTGGGTCATGATGACACTGAATAACCCAGCTCCCCCCGCCATGTTTTTGCTCTTCCCCAGCTGAGGGTCTTCAAGCTGGCCAAGTCCTGGCCAACTCTGAACAATCTCATCAAGATCATCGGCAACTCGGTGGGAGCCTTGGGCAACCTCACCCTGATCCTGGCCATCATCGTCTTCATCTTCGCCGTGGTCGGAAAGCAGCTGTTTGGAGACAACTACGAGAAGCTGCGTAGTGACGAGACGGGGCAGCTGCCTCGCTGGCACATGCACGATTTCTTCCACTCTTTCCTCATCGTGTTCCGAATCCTCTGTGGCGAATGGATAGAGACCATGTGGGACTGTATGGAAGTGAACGGGCCCTACATGTGTCTCGTCGTCTTCTTGATGGTGATGATGCTGGGGAACCTAGTAGTAAGTGGCCAGATTCCCTTTTTGTAGAGATGTCTCCTGGGTTGCAAAGCTATGTCAGGGGCGTCCTAGCAACTCTCTGGACTCTATCCCAATATTCACATTCAGGGTTTCAACAATTCCTCTTTCCCTTTTACAGTTGAAGAAAGCACCATCCATAGGGATTTTGTAATTTGGTGGAACATATGATTTTTTTTTTCCCTTTCTCATCACCAGGTCCTCAACTTGTTCATTGCTTTGCTACTGAATTCTTTCAGTGCTGACAATTTAGCCTCTGAAGATGATGGGGAGCTGAACAATCTCCAGATAGCCCTGGCCAGAATCCAGAAGTTTGCGCATCTTGTAGGGCAGGCCATTCGGGACTTTTGGGGCAGAAAGTTCTGGACTTCAAAGGCCAAAGAGGAGAAACAGAAACAGATGGTGAAAATGGCCCTTTCAGAATCACAGACCCCAAACCATGTGACCACCCAACTTCTCACCAATGTTGGAAGGGTCAAAGGTAACCCAGCTCCCAATGGGCTGGCCTTGGAGTTGGCCGTGTGCCCTGTTAATGACCCTGGGAACTTCATGATCAATAGCAACTTGGAGGTCTCAGTCCCTATAGCTACGGCAGAATCTGATCTTGAAGATGATGATGAGGAGGAGGAGCCAAATGTGGCGTTAGAAATGGCTCCTCCAAAACAGGTGAAGATTTTTAATTTGGGGCATCTGTAAAATGGTGAAAGGGAAATATCTAAGTTCTGTACCAAAAGAATTCATGGAATTCTTTAATATTTACATATATTTATATATGCTTGTGTGTATACATATAGATATAGATACATACATACTTATATATTTGTAGAGTGCTTTACCACTCTCTGGATGTAGTTAAGAAGTATGGTGGTTAGAGCACTGGATTCAGCAAGACTTGAATTCAAATCTGGCCTCAGAAACTGACTGGTTGTGGGACTTTACCTGGGCAAGTCACCTCTGTCTATTTCTATTTCCTTATTAGTTAAGTGGAAAGAATAATACCCAAGGTTGTGTGAGATAATATTTATAAATGCCTTACAAACCCTAAACCACTATTCAAATATGAGTTGTTATTAATATAACCGTTATTATGGTGTTAGCTCTAACACCTGGCTTAGTACCTGGAATATATAATAGGATAACATTGTAAGGTATAGAAACTGTGACTTCATCTGTAGGCAGTTAAAGTTGTCTGAAAACCTAAAGTTTGAAAAAGGAGGACAGAGAAATATAGAAGATTTCTGTATCAAGATGGGAGCTGAAGCTTAGAGAATGAGGGAGTTTATCAAAGGAGAGAGTAGAAAAAAGGGAAGGGCATATATTTGGGAGTAATAATCATAACAGTTAACATTTATATAGTTTTGTAAAGTTATATTCATGACAACCATGGGAAGAAGTAGGTGCTATCATTATTCCTATTTTACAAGCAAGGAAACTGAGGCAGATTCAAAAATCAGAGCTAGAAAATACAGTAAAATTTGAACTCAAGACTTGTTTGAGTTCAGCATTCTCCCACTGTCCCATTTAGAGATCATTTGCCATGAGGAATTAGGAAAGGAGCATCTGGATTAATCAAAAGAAACAGAAAGAGGAAAAGGTCAACGAAATAAAAGGAAATCCAAAAAGTATTGGGTCTTTGTAGCCAAAGGATGAGAGCATCTCCGATCTATGTTCCATAAGCTCTCAGAAACCATTCCATGGCATCATACTTGCCAGGATTTCCTACACAGAACATTGGACCCAGGAGACTTGAGAGAATCCAAGGAAGCTCTTTTTCTTATAACAATGATCAAGTTCATAGTTAGTCTTTTTGTTTGGTGAACTTGGAGGGTTTCTATCCCAAGCATTTAAAGAATTTTCCTGGTGAAATGGGCAAATGAAAAGAATATGCTATAAAGACAGCTTAGAGCTCGTTCAGATACCAAAGGGATCCACCGCCTCCGAAACCATCACCAGTTGTCTTGACTTTGTCCTGACAGAGTCTGGTGATGACTCTGGCAGAGAGAATGAAGCTGATGACTTCATGAAACTCTGCTTCATTTAAATCCAATTTATTCATGAATCAAAAGACATGACCCATACCAGTTTACCATTTCTATTTAACTCAAAGTCCTGTGGCAATGGGAAAGTGATGAAGCAGCAGGTTCAGATACCCTGGGAGCTGTAGTCACAACCCTGCACACAGGCAGCTCTGATCATCTGCTCACTGGATCTGCTCACTGGAAACAGCAGTGGGATTCGGCAGCCCCCAGGGTGTCTGGCAGCCTTTTAAGGCTCACATCTTGATGTGAGGAAGGGGCTAGAAAAGGTACCCTAAAATTGTCTACTTACAGAAAGTTGTATGGCAAGGACCCCCCTCCCTGTGGTTAAAATACAAAATAAAAGTACAAAAACTCCTACAGAGTTGATTCCATTCACACTCAGTACATAGAATGTGCACACACTATAGACAATACAAAGTTTAGTAGACCAGAAAGATGAACAACTGTTGTGGTGAGAGAACTCACTAGTTATCACCCCCGAATAGCAGCCCTGAGTGAAATGAGGCTGGTGAATGAGGGCCAGCTTTCTGAAGTCAGAGCTAGATGCGTATTTTTCTGGCGTGGCCAAAGTGCAAAGGAATGCAATGAAGCTGACATGTTTTATGATCAAAACTAATCTAGTAACAAGCTCGAATGCCTACCAAGGAGTAAACAACAGGCTTAGGACAACGAATTGTCATTTGCAGGAAAATGCCGTTCCACCATTGTCTAGGCTAGAACCATTACAAACCCTGATGAGGTCAAAGAAAAAGTGTATAAAGACCTGGAGATCCTTATCTTCAATGTGCCAAAAGATGACATGCTTGTAATTCTGAGTGACTTTAATGGCAGAGTAAGCTCAAACGACCAGAAAGGACAGAGGAATGGAATTGGAAACAGAAATAGCAATGGTCACTTACTACTGAAGACTTGGGCATCTCATGACTTCTCATCACCCAAAATGCCTTTGGTATACCTAAGTGCAACAAAACTTCATAGATGCAACTTCAAACACTGGCATTTAAGAGGTGATATTATTGTAAGGAGAAGAGACAGATAGGATGTGAGAGTAATGAAGTCAATGTATGGTTCAGAGTGCTGGACTGATCATAGACTTATGCTCTCTTAGCTAAATCTTCATATTCAATTAAAGTGGCGGTCTCAAGGCAAAAAGACTTCCAGAAGAATTAATAGCAGTAGTTTAGAGAGTACTTCTCTGAGTGGGAACAGTTTATTGTCAATTTAGAAGAAAAACTGAATCAACATATGGTTGGCAACAGTGGAGCAGAAAAGGAGTGAGCAGCTTTCAGAGATCTAATACATATTTATATATATATATGTTATATATTGTATTATAATATATACTTTTGCTTCACCTGGATTAGAACACTCAACCATACACTCAGAACATCAAGGCTGGTTTGACAAAAATGATGGGGAAATTCAGAAGCTGCTCAATGAAGGGGCTAGGTACACCACAGGATTACCAGCAGGATGGCTGCTCCATCTCTAAGAAGACAGCATTTAATTCCATCAAAAGTAAAGTACAAACAAACTTTGGGGAGATGCAGAATTCTTGGTTCAGTAAGAAAGAAGATGATATTCAATCTTAAGCTGATAGTAACCATCCAAAGTGCTTTAATGAAGCCCTGAAGGTCATTTATGGTGCCCAGTGCTATCGGAGCCACATTGATTAGTGATAAGGACATGACCCCAAGGAGATGGACTGAACACTTCCAAGACATTCTCAATAGACCATCATAAATCAAATAAATGCTGAAGCCATTGACCGTTTATCTCACGTTGCTTCCCTAACTGAAGAAGAGCTTTTAAATGCCATTAGGCTCCATCTGTGTGGCAGAGCACCTGGTGCTGATTCTATTCCAGCTGAGATTTATAAGATACGGGAGAGGGTCCATTGCTCTTTCAAAAAGCTAACTGAAATTTTCCGGGTTATATTGGCAAGACATTATTCCTGCATTCAAGGATGCTGCCATTGTTCATCTCTATAAAAGTAAAGGGAATAAATTGTCCTGTGACAATCATCATGAGGTTTCTCTCTTAGCTATTGCTGATAAGATTCTTGCCAGAGTCCTCCTTAATAGGCTGATCTTTCGTCTGGAAAATGGTCCTCTAACTGAGAGCCCTTGCGGCTTCAGAAGGGGCTGAGGAATAGTTTATATGGTGTTTGCTGCCTGACAACTCCAGGAGAAATGCCAGGAGCAGAACAGAGATGTCTGTACGCAACATTTCTAGATCTGACCCAAGCCTTTGACGCCATTAGTTTTGAGAGTTTACTGAAAATTGTGTAAAATTTGATTCTCCAGAAAAATTCATAGTATGGTACATCAAGTTCATAATGTCAGCCTTTGCCCATGTTCTGGATATTTTATGATGTTTTCTTAGGCACCAATGGGTGAAACAAGGCCATGGACTTTGTTCCCATACTTTTCAGCACAATATTTTCAGCCATGTTATCAAATGACTTCAATGTGGACAAGCATGGCATCAGGATCAGCTATTGCACTGATGATTAGTTCTTCCTTTTGAAAAGACTACAAATCAAAACTAAAGTGGAGGGAGTGTTGGCGTATGATTTTTTTGTTGTTGTTTGAAGATGATCAAGCACTCACTGTAGCTTCTAAACCTGAGATGCCACAAAGTAGGGATCGAGTCTCTGCTTCTTTGCTGATATGGGTATAACAATTAACAACAAGAAAACACAAGTATTCCATGAGCCAGCATCACATCATCCATATGTGGAACCATTAGTTACAGCAAATGGAGAAGTTCTGAATACTGTGGATAAGTTCACTTACTTTGGCAGTATACTTTCCAGATATGTCTACATTGATAATGAGATTGAAACACACATTGCTAAAGCTAACTCAGTGTTGGGGAAGCTCTAAAGGAAAATGTGAGAGAGGAGAAGCATCAGACTGACTACCCAACTGAAGGGCTGCAGAGCCATGGTGCTGATGTCATTGTCGTATGTCTGGGGGAGAGGAGAAGCATCAGACTGACTACCCAACTGAAGGGCTGCAGAGCCATGGTGCTGATGTCATTGTCATATGTCTGGGGGAGAGGAGAAGCATCAGACTGACTACCCAACTGAAGGGCTGCAGAGCCATGGTGCTGATGTCATTGTCATATGTCTGGGGGAGAGGAGAAGCATCAGACTGACTACCCAACTGAAGGGCTGCAGAGCCATGATGCTGATGTCATTGTCGTATGTCTGGGGGAGAGGAGAAGCATCAGACTGACTACCCAACTGAAGGGCTGCAGAGCCATGGTGCTGATGTCATTGTCATATGTCTGGGGGAGAGGAGAAGCATCAGACTGACTACCCAACTGAAGGGCTGCAGAGCCATGGTGCTGATGTCATTGTCGTATGTCTGGGGGAGAGGAGAAGCATCAGACTGACTACCCAACTGAAGGGCTGCAGAGCCATGGTGCTGATCTCATGGCATTGAAACCTAGACTGTCTACCAGCACCATGTTAAGAAACAGAATCATTTCCATCTGGATTGTCTTAGGAAGATTCTGGAAATCCCCTGGCAGCACGAGCTACAGGACACTGAGGTCCTTTCTTGAACTAAATTGCCAAGTATTCCGACTACTGAAGAGAATGCAACTTCACTGGACTGGTCATATTGCTTGAATGCCAAATATACACTTGCCAAAAAGACTATTTTAAAGAGAATGCACATAGGGCAAGTGCTCACGAGTAGGCAGAAAAAGAAATACAAGTACACTCTCAAGGTCTCTCTTAAGAACTTTAAAATATGATTGAATGACATGGGAGACACTGGCACACGACCATGCCATGGCGTGACCTTCTCAGAGAAGATGCTGAAGATGCTGGGCTCTGTGAGCAGAGTAACATTGAAGTAGCTCAAAAGAAATGTGATTTATCCAAAGTTAGAGGATCCATCCCAGATGATCACAGGGATTTTTTGTCCCCAACCTGTGGGAGACCATTCCAAGATCATATTAGTCTGATCAGCCCCAGTCGGACCCATTGTAACTTGGCTCTAATACAGTGATGTCATTTTGGTCCTCTTCAAGAATGAAGGACAACAACCAGTGTTTTTGTTTTGCCATTTTACAATATAAAGGTCATTCTCCTTTGAAGAGAGAAAAAGAAACAAATGAAGGCATCTCTGCCTTCTCTCTAGTGTCAGTTACCATGGTTTCATCCACCCCAAACAAAGGTTCTATCTCTTCTTTAATCTTTTTTCCCTCAAAATAACTAAAAAGCCATTGGATTTGGTGACTAAGAAGTCTTAGATAATGCAGAATGTGGCAGAGAGTGTCAGTTTATAAGGCATTGAGAAGAGCACGGTTACTGTAGAAGTGGAGACATCTTTTTCAAGAATAATTGAATCATGGGTTATATGCAAGATAAAGAGGGCTAGATATATTCAGCATTCTTGGCCAGGCTTGACTGGCAGCCTGCTGAGCGAGTGACATCCCCCTATTCCCAAGGAGTTAGTCAGTAAAAAGACAAGAGAAATGCTATAGTAGCAAGGGTGATAGAAGAGGAGCAGGGAAAGACCTTTTTTAGGTTTCAGTTGACCTGAACATATTGAAGCCAGATGGGAAGGAATCGGTAGAGAAGAAGAAATTGAAAATGAATTCAGGGGAAAGGGATCAGGGATAGAATCAGTTCCTGTTGGTGGGTAAAGAGAAATTCTCCTTTTCTCTTTCTTCACCTAAGTGCTTGGAGGAAAAGGATCAGAGATAAAATAAGGTCCTATTGGTGGTAAAGAGAAATTCTTCTGTCCTTCTCTACCTATTGATTTTACAATCCATTTTTGATGTGGGTAGGAATAGAGTCTTGGGCACTGATAGAGAGATGAGCTATGTCTTCTTCATGAAGAAGTCAAAAAGGAAAGTGAGCGATTGATCTGAGAAGAAGGATATGCTTTATTGAGGGAGCTCTCATGCAATGGCCTCTAACTTCACATTTATTTCAATTGTTCCCCACCAGGGGAAGGATAACTGACCCCTCAGGGCTGACTCTGAAGGTAAATGACCTTTGAGTATCTCTCCCATTAGGAAGTCCCACCATTAGAAGGAGGAAGGCTACAGGAGAGCAATCATCACCTCACATCTGACACTTCTTCTGAAGATTTGGCCTTGTACCTCAATAAACAATGGAAGGATAACCAATCTGTTGGCAGTCCTGCAGAGGTAATGTTGGATATTTTAATACTAGAGCAGGAGGCTAACCAATTTGGTCTAATTATAAACCAGTGCTATTTTTGAGTAGGGGCACCAGGCAAAATGAGCCCTTCCATAGAGTCAGAGATGCCAGGACCAAAAGATTTCAGCCTGCCTTAGAGAAAAATAAAGAAATTTGAGCCTCATCAGAGTTTTAGTGCCGGCTTATGTTCAGGAACTAGGCGTGGGGAATGAGGGAAAGAAAGAATGATGTGAGAGACTGATGAGCTGAAAAAGTTGGGCTTCTGAGAAAGCAAGCAAGGAAAAACCAAGGGCAGAGGTCAGATTTGGACATTTTCCTCTTTTCTCACTATTGATCAATAAACATTTATTAACTGTCTAGAGTAGATGGGCTAAATCCTGGGAGAGAATGAGCAAAGTGATGTAGCTCTATCTCCAAGAATCGTATATGTGTGTGTGTGTGTGTGTGTGTGTGTGTGTGTGTGTGTGTGTGTGTGTGTGTGTGTGTGTAAATAAATATAGATACATACTATAATAGGCATATCAATGGTTTAAAGTTTTCCATATGTAATGAGGATATTAATGACACAATAATAGGCTTATCAGTGGAATAAGGGTATATTAAAGATGCATACAATAATACTACAAATGATACAAAATTATACATATACAATAAGTATATTAAAGATAAAATGGTAGGCTTATCAATGGTAAAAATATACATATTAAAGATACATATAATAATAGACATATTAATGGTATGAGTTATATATATATTAAAGATGCACATTAAGTCTATACAAGGTAACCTTAGAGTGAAAGGTCCTAGCTGCTGGGAGAATCCAGAAACGCTTCATATAAGAGATAGATCCTCAGCTGAGGAAATCAACGATAAGTTTTTATAAAGTTCCTACTGCGTGCTGACCAGAGTGCTAAATGCTAAGTAATGCAAACAGGAAAAAGAGACCCATCCCTGCCCTCAAGAAGCTTTCAATCTAACCAGAAGCCGAGGGGGTTGAGGGTCAGGGAAGAAAAGAGATAAGACACAAAAGAAAGCTGAAAAAGGAAGGAAGGAAAGGTATTCTGGGAAAAGGGCATGATGGTAGTGGAGTCCATCCAATCAGTGCAACTGGTAGCAAATGAATTGTCTGAGTTTCTGAGTCTTTAAATGGGGGCTTCGGGAGATGTTATTTCTCAGTTCCCCTGCCCTCCAGAGGGACAGGGACAGAAAAGTCCTGAAGAGATGTGAGTATCAAAATCAATGCAATCCTTGTTATGATAAGTCTAGGTTCTACCACTTGCAACCTGTATGGCCTTGAACACATGATTTTCCCCTTCTGGGTCACAATTTCTTCCTGAATGAGTTGTGCTAGCAGATGCCTTAGGTGTTTTCATCATCCTTGGTCTCTGATCACAAGGGATTCACTAGTCTGTGCTTCTGTCCTGCAGAAAGGAGATGTCTCGAGTTGCTCTGAAGGCAGCACGGTGGACATCCCTGACCCAGAGATAATTCTAAAGAAAATCACAGATCTCAGTGAGAGCCTGGAGGAACCTGCAGATTGCTTCACAGAGGGTCAGTAATTGAATTCATTTGGGTACCTGGTTAGTGCTGGAGGTAGACTTTTCTCTTGGATTTCTCCTTCCTTTGGGTTTGTTCCAGTTTGTGGAGAGAAAGTTAATTACAATCCATCAGAAACATACCTTCAAACATTGGCCAGCTTCCATCTTACCATCATCAAAAAAACCACTATTCTCCTGATGTTGTTTGGTGCTAAGTTCAGCATCAGATCTAGAAAATGACACAGACACAGAAAGCTTCCAATTTCATCTGGGTCATGAACATAGTGTTAGCATGAATGAGGTACAAAGTTGGAAGGGAATCCCCAACTTTCTCCAGTTCTTGAGTCCAAATCAGTTAGGCTGTCCCAAATCCTTCGGCTTTCATCTTAGTAAGTTTAACTCACAAAATAATGACACAGAACATCTATTTAACGGGGACTATAAGATTATAGCCTATGAAAAAATTCACAGCTCCATAATGAACATATTGATTCAATAGCAGTTGAAATACCAAGCATAGGACCATGAACTCATCAACAATGAATTATCTCAATAATGACTCCCATTTAATAAGAGCAGATCACAGAATAATACTAGAAAAATAAGGCATACGATTATTCATCTCAAAAGAAAGGGACTGAGTTATAAATCCATATCTGTCCTAACTCCAGAACATGCTGAGTCATGAGTCGGGAGGCTTCTCAATTTCTCACAAGAGAAAAAAAATAGAGATGGAAGGTGGTTTGGATAGAGAAAAGGAGAGAGAGCACAGGGACAGTATCAGAGAAACACAGAGAAATTCATTCTATGAAACACAGAATTTTAGACTTAGAAAAGACCTCAGAAATCATTTAATGAAATTTATACCTCTAAAAAAATTCTCTATGACCTACAACATAGTGTCATGTCACTCCCAAAATAATGTTTTGGTTTCCAGTAAGGGAACGTCTTTGAGGCAGCACACTCTACTTTTGGACAGCTCTAATTCTTTGGGAGTTATTTTGTTTTCCTGACTTCTAACTTTCCCCTGTTACTCTTAATTCTGATCTCTAGCTTCAAGGAAAACAATCCTATTCCTTCTTCCTCGTAACTATCCTTCAGATACTTGAAGACAGTTCTCATATCCCCACTGAGTCTTCTTTTCTCCAAGCTTTCTCTAAGTTAAACATTCTTACTTCCTTCTACTGGTTCAAGACTAACTGGATACTCTCAAGCTTGTCATTATCCTCAAAATGTAGTGGCTGGAACTGAACCCTGTACTCCCATTATGATCCAACTAGGACAGAATATCAAAGAACTATCTTCTCTTCTAGAAGTTCTCTCTCTCTTAGGACATAGCTTGGGCTAACTAGATGCAACAGTGGATAGTGCTGGGCCTGAAGTCAGAAAGACATCTTCCTGAAGTCAAATCTGGCTCAGACACTTACTAGCTATAAAACCCTGGACAAGTCATTTAACCCTGTTTACCTCAGTTTCCTCATCTGTAAAATGAACTGGAAAAAAATAGCAAACTACTTCAGTAACTTTGCCCAAAAAAACCCAAAGAGGACACAAAGAGTCAGACATGACTAGAGAAAAATGACTAAAAATACCTCCCTTAATGGAAACCAAAAATTAAAGTAAAATTTTGGTTGCCATATCACACCTTTGACTCATATAAACCTTTCTAATAAAGTAACACTCCTAGAACTTTTTTCAGACAAACTATGCCCCTACACCTTCTTGTACTTATGAAGTCAATTTCTTGGACTCAAATCCAAGATCTTAAATTTATTTCTTTTAATTTCATTTTGTTCAAGTCACCCAGTGCTATAGGCTGTCGATAGCTTTTTTGAATCCAGTGTATTTGCCGTCACTCCCAACTTCCCTTCATTTGTAAATTTGATAAGTATATTGAATCTCTCTATTCAAGTCACTGGGACAAAAAGAAATATATCTTTTTCTCAGCAGTACATGTAACCTACACAAAAATTAACCATGTATTAGGGCACAATCAAATGCAAAAAGGCAGAAATATATGCTTCCTTTTCAGACTGCGATGCAATAAAATTATATTCATTACAGGGCCAATTGGAAATTAAATAATCTAATTCTAAATCTAAATCCAAAATGAGTGATTCAAACAACAAAGCATAGAAACAGTCAACAATTTCATCCAAGAGAATGACAATAATGAGGCAACGTACCAAAACCTATGGGATGTAGTCAAAACAGTTCTTAAGGGAAATATCCTATCTCTAAATAGTTACATGAATGAAACTAAAAAAGCTCAACTTATCATGAAACCATATAATTATTTACTATTTTAGCCCCTGTCTCTCCATATTTTTCACAAGAATAACCCAAAAAATTTCATCAAATGCTTTTCTAAAATCTAGATAAAAATATATTTCTCTGATGGTTTATTATTTTGTTCAAAAAAGGTAAAAAATTAGTGAAGCATGGTTTAATCTTTTTTAATTTATTTTTTTAAATTTTTGAACAAGTTATTACTTTGACTTATTGTTGATGAAACCACATTGACCCTTTACAACCCCTGTTCCCTTCTCTAGATAGTCCCTAACACTTTTTTAAATGCTCTTTTCTACAATTCCCCTAGGCATCCTTTTCCTTGGCTTCAATTTTTTCATTTGTAGAATAAAGAGGTTGGACCAGATGACCTCTAGAGTCATCTCCTTTGGAAATCCTTGTTAAAAGCATAGAAGCCAGGGGATCACTATAAACTAATTAGGAGAACAATGGGATACCTCTCCAAACTGTGGAGATGGAAGCAATTTATGGCCGAAGGAGAACTAGTGAACATTATGAAATGCAAAATAGATAATTTTGATTAATTTAGATTAAAAAGGATTTGTACAAACAAAAGCAATTCAGGAAAAATTAGAAAGGAAGCAGAAAACTAGGGGAAATTTTATATCCACGATATCTGATAAACATCTCATTTCTAAAATATATAGAGAATTTATTCAAATGTATAAGAATTCAAGCCATTCTCAATTGATAAATGGTCAAAGAATATGAATCGACAATTTTCAGATGAAGAAATGAAAGTAATTTCTAGTCATTTGAAAAAATGTTCTGAATCACTATTGATTAGAGAAATGCAATTTGAGATAACTATGGGATACCATTTTACACCTCTAAAATTGGATAGGATGGCAGGAAAAGATAATAATATATGTTGGAGAGAGTGTGAGAAAACTGGGACACTAGTACATTGTTGGTGGAGTTGTGAACTGATCCAACAAGAGCAATTTGGCACTGTGCCCAAAGGCCTATCAAACTGTGCATACTCTTTGATCTACTGGGTCTATATCCCAAAGAGATCATTTAAAAAGAGGAAGGAACTACATGTGCAAAAATGTTTGTAGCAGCCCTTTTTGTAATGGCAAGGAACTGGAAATCTACTACATGTCTATCAGGGGTATGGCTGAATAAGTTATGGTATATGAATAGATATGGATATGGATAAAAAATGATCAGCAGGATGATTTCAGAAATGCCTGGAGTGATTTATATGAATTAATGCTAAGTAAAATAAGTAGAACCAAGAGAACATTGTATACAGCAAGAAGAAGATAATGTGATGATCAACTTTGATGGATTTGGCTCTTTTCAACAATGAGGTGATTCAGGCCAATTCCAATAGATTTGTGATGGAGAGAGCCATCTGCATCTAGAGAGAGGACTATGGGGACTAAATGGGGATCACAACATTGTATTTTCACCTTTTTGTTGTTGTTATTTGTTTGCTTATTTTTTCTTTCTCATTTTTTCTCTTTTTGATTAGATTTTTTTGTATGCAGCAGGATATACGTGGAAATATGCTTAGAAGAATTGCACATGTTTAACTTATATTTGGATTATTGCTGTCTCAGGGAGGTGGGAGGGAGAAAAAATTTGGAACACAAGGTTTTGCAAGGGTGAATGTTAAAAACTAATTTTGCATATATTTGGAAAAATAAAAAGCTAGAAGTATAAAAAAGAAGCTAAGTTGTGGATAACAATTGGGGAATTGGAGACAGGGAGACTGTCTGGCTGCCATGTTGGACATCCTACTTCAACACCCTCTCTTCTTCCAGACTGCGTTCGGCGCTGTCCATGCTGTGCAGTGGACACAGGAAGGCTTCCTGGATCTTTCTTCTGGAACCTGAGAAAAACCTGCTACCATATTGTGGAACACAACTGGTTTGAGAGTTTTATCATTTTCATGATTCTGCTGAGCAGCGGAGCCTTGGTAATTGGAGCTTTGAATCGGGAGGCAGTGTGGCATAATGAGTAGAATACTTCTTCTTGAAGTCAGATTGAACTCATTACCAAGCATTTTTTGAACAAAGCTACTGTGCCAGTCATTTCCCTAAGTACTGAGAGGACAAAGAAGCAAAACAATCCCAGCTTCCCCCTAGAACTTACATTCTAACCCAGAAAATGGGAAGGGAAGGGAATAAGCATTAATTAAGCACCTACTATGGATCATATTATATTGTAATCTTATCTTTTATGATCCTTTTTGATCCTCGTGATTTAGATACTATTATTACTGTCACTTAACAGTTGAAAAAACTGAGGCAAAGTTAACTTGCCCAAGATCACACGATCATTAAGTATCTGAGACAAGAACTGAATTCAGATCTTGCTGACTCCAGCTCTATCCACTATATTTAAACTTCTTAACTTAAACTTCTAAACTTAAATTTTTCTAAACTGTGAGTCATGACCTCATATGGGCTCTCAAACTGAATGTGGGAGTCATGCAATCATGATTTATTATCAGTAAATGTTTGATTTGCATATCTATTTTATGTACCTATATACATGGGCTGCATACAAATTTCCTGGGTAAAAAGAGATCACAAGTGGAAAAAGTTTTAAAAACCTTGCTGCCTATTGAAAGCAGGAGTGGAAATTCATGAAACAAGCCAAGTGAAAATACTCAATCTTTTTGGGGGGTTTGTTTTGTTCTGGACCTCTGAGTGCATCAATGGGATATAAAGATCAGGTGCTAAATCACATGGGCAATCCCTCTGAAATTTACAGAATCTATGGTCCTCCAGAGCGATTTAGATCTCAGAGGTTCAGAGACTTGCTCAGAGTCCCACAGCTAGTAATAAATGTTGCAACCAGATTAGAATCTTTCCCCCAACTCCAATATCTTCTTCACTATTTCTACGAACTCTCCTTCTTCCTTCTCCTCCTGATGCTGAAGCCTGTCCATTCTCTGTGATATAGCACCTGTCCCCCTGTCATGTTTTTTTTTAATTAAAGTTGACTCAGTTGTGACTTTAAACCTGAACCATTCCTCACTGCCCAATGCTCCTCATATATTTGCAATAAGTCCAATGCCCATTCTAGTAAGAAAATGTATAATGGGGAAAAAATTGGGCCAGTCCCATGGCAAGAGTGAGGAGTGATCAGCATGTAGTCCATCAATGTCCATCTCCTCATTGTCCAGACAACTAAAAGGAGGCCCCAGGACATGGGGTGAAGCCCTGCTAAGGAGAGTTATAGGAAGTAGAGACAGAAGCAACATAGTATGGGAAAGCACAAATGTGTTGAGATTTGCATTGTTGGAAAGACTACCCACAATGATGAGAAGCACAATTTATTCAAGTATCAAAAATGGGAGTATCTTTGCTTTAAACAAAGCAGGCTACAGTTCTTAATAAGCTCCTTCGGGCTCATTTCTAAAGTTTAAAACTACCAATGAAAGGCAGCCTGGTGTAATGGAAAGAGC